>NC_133620.1:37802965-37889998 GCF_048593235.1 Sminthopsis crassicaudata | reverse complement strand
GAGACAGAGTGGGAGAGACACAGAGAGACAAAGACAGAGACAGGGAGAAAAGAGAGAGAAGAGAGGAGACAAAGAGAGAGACAGAGACAGAGAAAGAGAGAGAGAGAGAAGAGAAGAGAAGAGAAGAGAAGAGAAGAGAAGAGAAGAGAAGAGAAGAGAAGAGAAGAGAAGAGAAGAGATACAGAGATAGAGTGGGAGAGACACAGAGAGACAAAGACAGAGACAGGGAGAAAAGAGAGAGAGAGAGAGAGAGACAGAGACAGAGACAGAGAGAAAGAGAGAGAGACAGAGACAGAGAGAGACAGAGAGAGACAGAGAGAGAGAGACAGAGAGAGAGAGAGAGAGAGACAGAGAGAGAGACAGAGACAGAGACAGAGAGAGAGAGAGACAGAGACAGAGGGGGAGAGAGAGAGAGAGAGAGAGAGAGAGAGAGAGAGAGAGAGAGAGAGAGAGAGAGAGAGAGAGAGAGAGAGAGGAAGGAGGGACAGAGAGAGAATACACAGATGATAGATTGACAGACAGAGAGACAGACACAAGACATCTACCAAACATCAGGCAATCTTGGAGAAGACAGCTAGCAGCGGGACACAAGGAAAGGCCTTCTATAGTCGCACTTGAGCTGGTCTTGAAGGAAACCAGACCTCCCAAGAGGCAGAGGAAACGAGAGAGAGCTCCCAGCAGGAGGGGCAAAGGCCTGGGAAATAGAGCATCCTGTCTAAGGGAAGTGGGGCTGAGTGTCTCACTGTGGCTCCTGTAGAGATGGTAGAGGAGCTGACAAAGTAAGAAGCAGCCAAACTAAATGACAAATGGTTTGTTCATCTTTGGTCCCAGAGGAAGTAGGAAGTCACTGACATTTATTAAGGATGGGGTGGAATGATCAGACCCCTGTTTTAGGAAAACCACTTTGGTGACTGAGGGTGGATGGATTGGAGAAGAGACATTTCAGACCAAGGAAGAGGTGGCTGGCAGATATTCTGTGAGGGGGTGATGAGAGTCTGAACTAGGGTGGTGGATGTGGGAGCAGGAAGGCGGGGGGCCTCTGCCGTAGATAGGGACATAGAAAGATCCACTTTTGCCCCCTGTGCCATAGCCGACAGGGGCCGTGCGCCTCCTGGGTGACTTCCACTAAGGACAGGCCCCACTTCCTTTTCTCCAGTTAGGAAGTGTTTCCTGACCATTTGCCATCCCACTCTCATCTCCATCACCTGGCTCAGCCCTTCAGGACCAAACGGAACCCTCCTTATCCCTTTTCCACATGAAGACCTTTTAAACATTTCTCCTCAGGCTGATCACCCCAGTTGGGCTCACAGCCCTTCCTCCTATTTGTTTCCATTGGACGCTCTCCCATCTACTCATGTCCTTGAACTGGGGCCTCCAGGTCTGAAATGTTAGAAGGTCGAGCAGTAGGCAAACTGATGTTCTCCACCACGACAATGATCAAACCCTTCCCCAATCTTTGCTTTCCACTGACATTGGTGGTTGCTGAGCTTGCTTTTCATAGCATCCTAATTAATAAGTACTTTGTAGAAAACCATTCATCTAAGTCTCTTAAACCCTAAATAAAAACCATTACATAAATATGATCATTATCTCATTACCCTCCTGCCTGGTTAAAAAACAAACAACAAAAAAGACAAAACACAAACTACGTCTAAGGGTGTATTAGTTGCCCCCAAAAAGCCTGCTTAGGAATTCTATTTTTTATTATGCATGTGACTGGGAACGAAGCACAAACATGTAATTTGCATTTGTCTCATTGCCCAAACATTCATACTTTGTCCCTTTAACATGCTTCAGCAGCAATAAATTTTAAGTCAACCGCTTTAAAATCAAAGGCTCTCAGGGGCTGAGGGATGGAATAGTTGCAGCAGTGGAAAAAAGAAGAGTAAATTTATAGGTTCAACATTAGAGGAAGAAAACACACACTTATTAAGCTCCAAGTATATGCCGACATTCAGCTAAGCCCCTTTACACATTTGACCCCAGAAAGGAAGCTCTATCATTAGCCCCATTTGACAAATGAGGAAACTGGGGCAGACTGAGGTGACTTGTTCAAGATCATACAGTTCATGTCAGGCTGAATCTGAACTCAGGTCCCAGCTCTAGCTATTATGCCAACTGGAAAAATAAGAATAAATGAATTTAACTATATATTCATAATACTTCTCAATCTCCTTCCTCCTTCCTCTCCTCCTACCTTTACCACTTTTTATTTTTATTTATTTGTTTTGGCTGTTTGTTTCCTGCTTTTCAGTTCTGGCACTTTTAAAAGTTTGGAATTCTCACCTTTCTACCTTTCTGCTACTTTTTGGTAGGATGTAAACTCCTTGCGGACAGGTCCTATCTCAGTTTTGCATGTTTATCCTTCTCTTCGAAGCCACTTAATAGTTGATTAGTCCCTGTGAAAGATTAGTTCTGAGAACTCCTAGGAAGCTGCTCTGGCACACAGCTGAACTGAATTGTAATCTCCCTTTGCTCTGTTCTCTGTGCTATAAGTTTTGAGGAAAGGTCTTGGGGGAAAAGATGTAGGAATCTATTCTTCCTCTCACTTAATGTAGTGATCTATCCATTAAGTCGATAAACATTTATTAAGCACTTACTACATACTATGTATTCTGTAAAGCACTAGGGTTGCAAAAAATTATAATAAGGCAAAAGAAGCCCTGCTCTCAGAGTCAGTTTAATGGGGAGTCAATGCAAAGAAGAGATTAAAAATAGGGGAAGGCTTTGGCATTAAGAGGGATCAGGAAAGTTCTTGTCAAAAATGGGTTTTGATTGAGATTTGAAGGAAGGCAGATGTGAGGAGGGAAGGATTCCAGGCAGGAGGGACAGCCGGTGAGAATACAGAGGTGGGAGATGGAAAGACAAACAGAAAGACCCATAGGGGTATAATTCACAGTAACAGCTGAGAGAGATGGGAGGAGAAGAGATAATGAGTATAGTTACCCCTTCTACATCGCAACCTCACCCATCACTGTTTCAGTGTATCGTGGATCAGCATGAGAAATTAAATGAGAATTTGAGGGAGTTCTGGAGAAGCTGAAAAGATATACACAGGTCAGCAGATGCCACAGAAAAAGTTTAAAAACCCAGAATAATGCATAAAATATGTGTGTATTATTATGTAATATTCACATATTTTATCTTTTAAAATTATAAATACTCCATAAAAGAGAGAAAAACTGAGACTTCTCTGGAACAAAGAGCCAAAAAAGTTTAAGCGGATTTTCCCAATCTCAGGGACACCACACCCTAACCCCCACGATGTAGAAGAGATTAATGTACTTTGAGGTGTGTCCATAGTTTGAAGTGTCCATTAAGCAATTGGAGATGTGAGTCTGCAGGTTGGGACAGAGGCAGAGGCCAGATCTGAGAAGCCTTAATGTAGGAATAATTGAATTCATGGGAACCCATGAGATCCATCTCTAAGTGAAGTAGTACAGAGGGAAAAGAGAAAAGTCCAGAATTGAACCTGGAGACTTAATTCTTTATTGTTAAACCTAATGGTGTTTTTTCAGTTCTCATCCTGATTTTCTTAAGTTATTTGGTATCATTGACCATCATCATTTTCAGATACTGGCTCCTCCCTGGGCTAACTAGAATCTCTGTGTGTGTGTGTGTGTGTGTGTGTGTGTGTTTGTCTCTCTCTGTCTGTCTATCTCTCCTCTCTGACTCTGTCTCTCTCTCTCTGTCTGTCTGTCTGTCTGTCTCTCTCTCTCTCTCTCTCTCTCTCTCTCTCTCTCTCTCTCTCTCTCTCTCTCTGTCTCTGTCTCTCTCTCTCTCTCTCTCTCTCTCTCTCTGTCTCTCTGTCTCTCTCTCTCTCTCTCTCTTTCTCTCTCTCTCTCTCTCTCTCTCTCTCTCTCTCTCTCTCTCTCTCTCTCTCTCTCTCTCTCTCTCTCTCTCTCTCTCTCTCCTCTTATCTGCTCTTTTCTATATCATAATCCATATCCTACCTGGCCTGTATAACCAGAGGGTTTTTTCTTTTGTGTGTGTGCCACTTTTCTATTTATTTAAAACTCTAATACAAAATAGAAAGAGAAAAAATTGCCAGATGCACAGCTGAAACTGAGAGGGTTCAAAATATAACACTGTGTTCAGAGCTGTCCATTTTTTTTCTTCCCTCTAAGTTTTCTTTTATTCTCTGCTGTGCAGTTTTTGCTTTATTCTTTTTTTCTCCTTCCTTCCCCCAATCCCTGGAAAGGCTACAATTAAGCACAAATTTATACACACACATACACACATACATATATCTCTACATGCATATATATTCACATAATACACATATCCACACACATACATGTATATAGATATCTATAACCATACACATCTATACATTCATATGCATGTATGTAAATCTGTATTATGCTTTTTTGTCCTGTTTCTCTGAAGGTAGTAGATAGCATCTTCCTTCATAAGTCCAAAACTCTCCATATTTTTCTAAATCTACCAACTCATTTCCTACATCACAGCATTGTTCCTTTTTCTGGTCTTATTTGAATTCATCCCTTGTAGAGAATATCCAGTATGCATTAAAACCTGTTGGGAAATTCATAAGGACACACATTCAGAGCTGGATCAGGCTCAGGGTCACCCAGTAAGATTCCCAGGAAACTGGGCCCTAAACAGATTTATGTGGTTTGCCCAATGTCACATAGGCAGTAGGTGTCAGGACCAGAATTCAAATCCAGACCCAGCTCAGGCACCCAGACCCGAGCCGACATCCTAATTCAAGTTCAATTCCCTTTCCACTCTCCCCCTTTGCCTTTCATCTCAAGGTGACACTGGAGTCACAAGGCAGCTGGGTGCAGAAAGACATAGAATGCCAGACCTGGAGTCCAGAAAACTTGAGTTCAATCCAACCTCTTCAATATAAAACTTCCTTGTTGTGTGATGGTGAGCATGTCACTTAACCTCTGTCTGACGGAGGTTTCCAACTGGAAAATGGGAGTCAGAGAAGCTCCCTCACAGGGGTAATGTGAGGATCAAATGAGATGTTTGTAAAGTGCTAGCTCAATGCCTGGCACGAAAGAAGCATATTTGTTTTTATTTTTATTATTATTACAAGGGAATGGACCTCAGAAGGGCAGGGGAACTCCTCTGCCTGACCTCTCTGTTCCCTTTTGGTCCAGTAATCATCCCCTCTTTACATCTTGCATTGGTGAAACGGGAACAGGAAAGTGCCAGTATATCCCCTAATCTGTTAATGAAATGCTGGGGAGCAATAAGAATTTATCTCCTAATGGTCCTAAGTACTTAGCATTGAACCTGGCCTGAAGTAGCTGTTTAATAAAATTTTATTGGAAAAATGCATTGTCTCGCCCACTGTTCTCTTCCACCACCCCCTCCCCAAGGGTGAAGGGACATCACAAGGGTCACAAACAGGGAAGCTGCGTGAAATGCTGATGGGCTGGAAGTTGGCAGGGAAATTCTGCCAGGACACCAGTTAGTGGGAGCAAAGTGCGGGCCCAGAGCCTCTTTTTGGGGGGATAGGGGCCCTAAAGGCTGGTGGGATTTCTACCCAGGACAGCCCAGTCACGAGTTCTTCCAGGAGTCCTTCCAGGATGTAGCATGAGGATGAACAGGAGGGGATGAGCATTGGACTAGGAGGAACCAGAGAGATGGGGCAGAGGATCTCTCCCTGACATTCTGGGGTCCATTACCTGCAAGGCTGCCCATGGGGGACCCTCAAGAAAGCAAATCTGACCGCACAGTAGAGATGATTCTGCTCAGAAGGAAAGTAGGAAGTGTTTAAGGAGTCCCAGTTGGCTGCAGGGAGAGCTCTTTAATGTATTCCTGTTTTAGCTCATTTTCAAAAGAGGAAATGGATTCAAAAGGTTGACACAAGCTGATAAGAGTAATGTCAAGAAAGGTAAAGTACTCTGAAGTGGTGACCGTGAGAAGGACACATCAGCAGGAGAGGAAGCAAGAGGGGGCGAGACTGTAATCCAGTTTATCTAGAGCATACAACAGGCAAAGGTAATACCAACCAATCCATTTATTAAATGCCTTCTGTGTGCCATGCACTGTGCTAGGTACAGGCCATACAAACACAAAACTAAAATAGTCTTTGCCCTTAAGGAACAAATGTTCTGTTACGGCACGTACTTATATACACCAGCACAAAATATCCACAAAAGATGTCCAGAGAGGTGAGTTAGAACCAAATTATGGCCAGCCTTGGATTAGGGGCTAAGATGTTGTTTGGGGCATTTTGGAGGGAAGTGGGGGTTAATAAGGAGATTTTTAAGTAAGGGGAAGAAGCTGGTATCTCAGCTAGATGGTACAATGGATAGAGAGCTGGGTCTGGAGTCAGGAAAACATCTTCCTGGGGTCAAGAGTGACTTATAGACACTTATTAGTTAGTTGTGTGATTGTGGGCAAGTCACTTAGCTCAGTTTGCCTGTTTCCCTTATCTATAAAATGAGTTGGAGAAGGAAATGGCAAAATCAATCCAGTATTTTTGCCAAAAAACATCCTCCCCCCCCAAATAAACCAAAAGCAGTCATGAAGAGTCACAAGTGAACAACAATCCAGTGGAGGCTATGGCTCAGAACCTGTTCGTGCTGCTGATGTTCAGATACTCCCTAACTTTTCTTTTACTATAGCCAATCAGCTATTTGGACCCCAGATTTGACCTGAGGAATAAATGCTAGCTGGAACAAGCTATGAATTGAGCTAGAACTGTCCAAACTGATTATACATCCACCAGGATTAACGTATAGTCTGATCCATTTGGAAGGAAGCAAAGCGGTTTATGTATGACCTGAATCATTATGGCTTTAATCTGCAGCAAATGCTGGGGGATGATGGCTAGAGAAGACAAAAATTTTGCAATGAAGTTAACACCACTAGCTTCCATAAAAGTCTGATTCCTATTTTTTTTTTCTGGAAGTTTCAAAACATTCCATTGGAAGTATCTCCCACCCCTCAGCCCCTTCTCTTTTGATTATCTGATTCTTCTTGGAAAAAAAAATTGATGGGGGGGGGGCAGGTTAATCCTATTTACAGTTAATTAACGTTGTCCTGTAACTGTTTAAGTCAATTGATTGTCTCCTAATTTAGTTCAGAAATTCAGCTGTTCTATATGTAATGATCTAAGTTCAGAAATTCCATTTCCTTGTTAATCACTATTCTTTTGTCAAGGAAATCAGTTAGTTACCCTTAGATATAGAAGTGGACATCGGGTAATCTGGCCTAGTATCTTCATACCACCAAGCTGACTTTCAAGGATGTCTGTTTTATTATCCAATGAAGTATGGTTTGTTATCTCTGTCCTTGCAGATGCAGCTGGTCTCAAACAATGAGCATTTCTTAGTCACAGGAGGGAAGGAGCGGGCTATTACTAGCTCTCATTTTCAATTTCCACCCTCCATATTTTCTTTCACCTATGATGCTACTCTTCCTCATTTTTGAACTCCCTAAAATGATAAAAGACAGCTATTTCCTCTTCTCCCCGATTCAGAGTCTTTAACTTTTCTGGGGAAGCTGAGAAATTTACCATTTCTTGGTAAATGTTGGTAAATGCTTTACCAATAAATTGATTATGCTAGGAACTTTGTGCCTCAGGCTACTTTAATTTTAACTGTTATGCTCCAGAACCTCCATTTGAAGGATGCTTGGACCAACCATGAATTCTTTCCTCTTTAGGTTAGACGCCTAAGTTTCTTCCTTGATTTCTCTATAATGCCTTCCACTCCCCTTTTCCAAGTTCCTTTGACTTGTCTTCCCTGATTAGATGTAAAGTCTCTGCTTCTATCTCTATTTCTAGGGTTTAGCACAGGACCTGGTACCTATTAAGCTTTTAATAAATGCTTGCTAATATAGTCAAAAGTTACAATAGTAGAAGTAGTGGGAGTATGGTTTTGGATATATGTGTTTATGCAAATGTGCATGAATTTATTGACTTAATCCCCATCTCCTGCTTGAGTTGGGAGAAGATCTACTCAGTCAGTCCTTACCCCTATAGAGCTAGGATGTAAATATGGAAAGTCCAGCAGATTTGGGGATTTACCTTCATGGTATTGTTGGAAAGTCCAGCAGATTTGGGGATTTACCTTCATGGTATTGTGTGTCTTTTCTGACATTTATCAGATTGACATAAGGACTGCACAGTGAGCTCCCCCATGGGATACTGTGAAATTGTGAGAGCTTAGAAAGCTCTTTAGAACTCAGCATTCTGTGCTATTTACTAACAAGGACAGTCCATTTTACCATGTCTTATTGAAGGTGAAATTGTCTTTTTAATGCTGATATTTGGGGAGGAACTTTGGCCTGGATTCAGAGTTTGGACTCTAGCATTTACTGGCAGTGCAGGTATGGGCAATTCACTCTTCAGATCTCAGTTTCCTCATTTGTAAAAAGGAGCGAGTTAATGGAATAAAACAAGCATTTATTATGTGTCTACTAGATGCATGGCATGGTGATAATTGCTTTACAAATATTATCTCATTTGATTCTTATAGCAACCCTGGGAGGTAGGTACTGTAAGATTATGTCCATTTTATTGAAGAGACTAAATCTAACAGAAGGTAAATGATCCACACAGCTAGAAAGTGTCTGGGGCCTAATTTAAAATCAAGTCTTCCTGACTTCAGGCCCAGCACTCTATCCACTCAACCTAATGGAATGCTATTGTGCTTCAAGAATTGACAAAGGGGACAGTTTTAGAAAGATCTGAAAAACTTTGAACTGATGTAGAGTGAAGTGAGAATCAAGAGAACAATTTATACAATTAAGAACACTGTAAAAACAAATAACACTGAAAGACTTATGTAGACTAACCACAATTCCAGAGGATTCATGATGAAATACACTATCCCCCATCTGATAAAAAGATGATGGATTTAGAGTATAAATTGAGACATATATTTTTTGGATATGACCAGTGTGGAAATTTATTTTGCTTGGCTATATTTATCTTAATGGTTTTGTTTCATTTCTTTTCCAACAAGGGCAGGGAAAAGGTGGGAGAGAGAGAAAGTGGGTTTTTGTTAAATGAAAAAAAATTATATTTAAAAATTTTTAACTGGAGTAAAAACTTTTAAATCCTTTATTCCCCCCCTAACATTTTATGATTCTTTGAGGATGCTTTACATATGGTGGAAATAGATCTAGGATGAATAAAAGTGTACAAATGTAAACATTCAAGTAATTTATTTAACTGAAAAAATAGAGAGGGGAAAGATCCAAAAAAGAATTATCTGAGCACCTGATAGTGGCCTGTAAGATAGATTACAGAATGGAAAACTAAAAGCAGAAAAACCATTTGGGAAACAGTTGTAATATTCCAGTTCTCCAGTATATAAAGAAGAAGGATTCAAACTAGGGTGGTGCTAGAAAGAATAGAAAAGTTGGATAAATTTGAAAAGATATGGCAGAGAGAATTATTAGGACTGCCATATGAACCAGGTGAGCTTAAGGGGATGGAGATAAAGGCAGGAACAAAAGGTGGTACCCAATCCTTCTCAAGCTTCCTTCTTAAAACCTTAAGATTCTGTGATTTTAAACTCTTACTCCCAGGATTTTGCTTCTCCTCCTCTAGACACTTCTTATCTCTCTGCTTGCTAGGTTTTCTTAGATTCAGAATCATAGAAATTTAGAGCTAGAAGAAATAGTGTGGATCATTTACTTCAAACCTCATTTCACAAATGAGGAAACTGAGACCCAAAGAAGCTGCCTTCTAACCTCTAACTGTTGACATCCTTCCAATTTGGGCCTATTCTCTAGGACTAGGTAGTCTCATCTTTAGTCAATGTTTCAGTTCAAATAATTTATAATCTACTCAGTCAGCTCTCCCTTCTCCGTTGAGCTCTAGTCTCAAATTTCTAAATGTCTGACAGATACTTAATGGCTAATAATAGCTGGCATTTATACAGTGTCTATGACGTTCAAGGCATTATGCCAAATGCTTTACCAATATTATCTCCTCACAAAAACTATGGGAGGCAAGTACTACTACTAATCCCATTTACAGTTGAGGAAACAGATAAATCGAGGCATTCGGTGGTTTTAAAGTGACTCTAAGGGGTTCACAACTAGTAAGTGTCAGGCTGGATTTGAACTTAGGTAATCTTGATTCCAGGCCTGATATTCTTATCTACTGCCCCGCCTAATTGCATGGAACCTCATTTTATCATTAAGTACCTCAAATTCAATATATCCTGAACCAACCTCATCAGCCCTTTTTTTTTTCTTCCCATAATCCATATTTCTGTTACTGGATCTGCTGTCTTAGTGTCCTCTTAACTCTAGTCCAATAACCATAAATTTCTACTAAGTCAAGTGTGTTTGAAATTACGCAAGGCATAAAATGTCATTGTACATTGCCTCTCTCTACAGATGCATCATTTCAAAAGCAACTCATTGTGGCTGGCTAGTTTTTTCCCATTCATTCTGATCTTGACATCTCAGTCTAGGAAGGTGAAGACAGAGAGGTGGAGCACTGTATGATAGTTGTCCTTGGTCTTTAGAAAATGAATGGGGAGGGAAAACATAAGTATTGAACAGAATTTCGTGAGATCATAGATCATTGATCCAGAGTAGGAAGGGACTTTAGATATTAAGGCACAGTGAAATTAAAGTGACTTGCCAAGGTTACATTTTTTATGTTTTTGGGCTTTCCCAACCCTATATCCTCTCTCCCTCATACTCCAGGAATCAAATTCCCTCACAAAAAACTTATTTGCCCCATAACTTCTACCCATTGGCCATAATTCTCTCATCTGGGACTGAGCAGAGAAAATATAATCCCTCCTCTACATGAAAACAAATCAAATATTAAAAAAACAAATTATTTCTTCCCTAAGTCTTCACTTCTCTGGACTAAACATTCCCAGTTCTTCCCACTGATCTTCTTATGGCATGGTTCCCAAGACCCTCAAAATCCTATTCTCCTTCCTTTGGACATGTTCCAGATGCTGTTTCCTTCCAATTTAGCTCGATCAGGGCAGGGTGCAATAAGACCTCTCTCATGCTGGATCCTATGCTTCTACTGATGGGGTTTAATATTTCAGGAGTGTAGAGTTAGAGCTGAAAATAACTTGAGACCATGTAGTCCACTCTCTGCATTCGACAAATGAATTCAACCTGAAAGAAATTATAACACGATTTAGCTGTCACACAGGTATTAAGGGGAAGAACAAGAATTTGAACTCAGATCCTGACTCTAAATGTAGTGCTCTTTCACATCATGTTGCCCCTAGAGATTAGTGATCTCTACCTCCTCGTGTATATACCTATGTTTGCCCTTTGTATACCTCAGTGCCAGGTAAAGTCCTTGAGGGGATGATTTTCTCTTTGTATCAATGGTGCTTTGCACACTGTAAATGCTTAATAAACGCATACTGGATTGTTCCTTATGTCTTCCATTATACTCCTTCTTTAATATCTCATTGTGATATGGAGGTGATGCTGGGTTCTTAAAGGTTATACCAACAGAAGCTAAGATCTGGCAGGTTCTCCCAATTGAATAGATTAAATTTGGGGCCCACCATCACGTCTCCTTTCCATAGACAAATCAAGCTAACTTCAGAGAGGTTTGTCAACAGAAGGCTAGCCAAAAAGGGATGAATTCTTCAGCTACAGTCCCTAAGAAGACTATTTATTTACTAGGGTAAAGAGAGTTGCAATATTTATTTGAGCAGGGAGTATCCACATCAATGAAATTATGTATCCTTGAAAGATTGAAATAAAAGCAGAGTGGGGTATTGGGGAGAAGAGAAGGAACCATATCATCAATGCATTAATGTTCAAATCATTGATAAAAATGTTGAACAGAGTAGGGCCAAGGACAGAATCCTGAAGTATCTGTCTAGAGCGTTCCCTCCTTGTTGATCTTGATCCATTAATGTCTACATTCTTTGGATTCAAGAAGCTCTAAGTATATTTAATTATAATCCTTCTATCTTGTCCACAAGAATAGCATGAGAAACTTTGGCCTTCTCTTAATATACCTATTTTATAATTCTGTCAAAAAGGAAACGAGGCTAGTCTTACATGACTTGTGCTTAATGAACCTTAGTTGACCACATCCCTTTCCAAATGCTCACAGATTTATCCTTTTAATCCTCCTTTGTGTGCCTCTTGTAGTGAGTATAATGAAAAGAGCCCTGAATTTGGAATCAGGGAACATGAATTCAAATGGTGACTTTGCTTCTTCCTACCTTAAGCAGATCCTATGACCTCTCTGAACCAGTTTTTCCTCCACCATCTACAAAATGAGGAGATTGGACTAGATCAGTAGTATCATAGATAGAAATGGGTCCCTGAAAGCCATATATTGACTTAGAAAACCATTAATTTATTATATTAATATAACCTAGAAAAACCATTAATTAATTTACTATATGAATTTAATATAACCTATGTTGTAATGGATATTTATTTTGTTAATAATTTCCCAATTACATTTTAATCTGGTTGGGCCACAGTTTTGCTGTGACTTGCTGCCTAGAGTCATTGACACCTTCCAACTAGATGGTCATTGAAGTCCTTTCCAGTCAGGAGTGGGCTGGTAAATATTCTGATTTTTTTTTAAATGTTTAACAACTGGCTCTTTGAAAATTTTCTTTTAACAATGACATGCTTTTCATCTTCACTATTAGTATTTTCTCTATTATTAATCAACAAAACAATAAATCAAGTTCTGATCTGTAAGCTTTTGATTTCCAAAGCACGAATGCTCATAATAAAAATTTAATTATCCCTCTCCAGCCAATTCGAGCTGGCTGCATCACACCCCAGTCTCCAGATATAAATCTACGCTCCTACCAGATTGAAAATTAAGACAGGAGACCAGCTCTCAAATATTATCCTTTTAGATATTTGAATCCAGACCTTCTACTCTTTCCATCATACCACACTTGCCTCTCTAAATTTCTTAGTTTCTAAAATAAAAGAGATTGGACTAAATCTTCTCCTCTGTTCTCCTGTTCTTTCCTGTCCTTTTCTCCCCTCCCTGTAAAGTTGTGTACTTTTGTATCTTTGCACAGGAAAGTGCTAGGATATTTGCTGAACTGCAGTTCAGAGAAATATAGTAATAGCAGTGGGCTGTATCATGGGAATTAATTTTCCAAGAGAAGGAAGATCAATGTATGTTTGAAGGTAGAGAGAATGAAGTCAATAGGAAGAGAGTATTCTTTCCTCCAAAGGATTATTATGTAGGAGAACCAATCAGGGCAACCAGCTGATCTGTGGAATTATATCCCATTGTATACTTTGCTTCCTTCTCTTTTGGGAACATAGGCACCGACCACTTGATAAAATATACGTGCAACCCAGCAATTGGTCCTTTGGTTCCCGTGGGGTGGTGTTAAGGATGCCTGGTAATTAAGGCAGGAGGAACCTCTTCCCTCCCCTAGTTAAGTTATAAGAATTGCAGAAAGACTGTCTCTCCCACTCTGCCTCCCCTCTCTCTATTCCCTGCTCCTTGTCTCCCTTCCTCCCTCCCTTCCTCTCCCCTCCTATTTTTCTTTCTCTATCTCTCCGTCTTTCTCTTTATTTCTGTCTCTGTCTCTCTCGGCCAGTTTTCTCTTGGATTTCCAGTCCTTCCAGTAACAGAGTCTTTTCTTCCCTCTTCCCAGCAGCCATGACAGTTACAAGTGCTTATCTAGGGAAGTTTAAAATTGAACCTGAAATCCCTGTATGCTTTGTGTTTCTTTGCCTGATCAAAGGTCACTGAACAGCAAGAAACATTTCCTTTACCCCACTTTTGCAAGACAGTGGGATGGTCACACCCTGGATCTCACTGTATCCATTAATCCATTATCTATTTCCTTTACCTAAAACTCAGATAATCTCCTATGACTCCATCTTTTCCTATGTCTTACTCATCCTAGATCTATTCTTTGTAGTACTGATCTCTCGTACTTTCTCAGGCCATTACCACCACTCTGAATTTGTTTTTCTTTTTCCCCCTTCCTAATCTTGACCCTATCATAAATCCATACACTGTCATCAGCTCACAAGTCTCTGGATTCCTTTGTCCTGACTCTGCTTATCCCTTGCCTGGAATCCAGGAACCCCAGCCTAGAATACTCACCCTGCCAATACACTTTCTCTCCTCCTAATTAAGGACTATTGAGTGAAACTGGAGGAAATCACACAACTGTGGAAGCAATAAACTATAAATTTCAAGTTATCTTATTCTGATGGGGCCCTCACTAAAGAAAAGCAATTCTTTTATCCCTCCCTAATTAATTTACTGTCATGCTTCTCAGAAGCTATTCTAAACTTTCTCTTCTCTAATCCAGATTTCCCTTGTCCCCCCATCTCAGATGAGCAAACTGGCTCTTACTTTACTGAAAAAATTGAGGCCATTCACCACATGCTCTTCCTTTCCCCCTTCTCTTCATTTCAAAATCTCTTGACATCATCCCCCAACTCTAATCCTTAACCCCCTCTCTAACAACGACATGGTCTCTCTTCTTACCTAGGTCAACACCTCTATATGTGTTGATCCTGTCCTCTCCCATCCCTCCATGACCTCCCTCTCTCAAATCTCCGACTTCTATCCAGCCACACATAATTCTTTCCCTACAGTCTTTAAGGACACCCAAATATCCCCCATTCTTAAAAGACAAAACAAAAAAATCTTTGCTGGACATCACCTCAAGCTGTCATCCAATAGCTCTCCTCCCTCTCAAATAAACTCCTAAAGAAAAAGCTGTTGTTTCCCTTGACTTTCTTCTCACTATTTAATCCTTTACAATATGGCACCTGAGTTGACCACTCACTTGAAATTATACTCTGCAAATCAACTGTAAAATCTGATAGTTTTTCCTTAGTCCTCATTCTATTTGACTTTTCTATGGCATTTAGCACCGTTGACCATTCTCTTCTGGATATTCCTAGAATTTTTGCTAACACTACTTCCTGGTTCTCCTTTTATCTACTCCTTATCCATATCATTTGCAGACTCATCATTCATACTATGCCCCTAAACTGTAGGTGTTCACCAAGGCTCTATCCTATATTACACAATGACTACACAATATAGAGAAAGACAAAACTAAAAGGCAACAAAACACAGGTCAAATACAATGATAATATTGAAACCAAGCTATTAATACGGAAACACAAATCTGTCCTTTCCATCAATAATCAATAAACTGCAAAAGTGAAACTTATTCTTCAGAGAATGAAAATCAAAAGGGAAGAAAATACAGGGAAGAAAAAACCAAGCAAACAACCAACAAAAAGGTGAAAATATATGCTCTGTTCCACATTCAGTCTTTATAGTTCTCTTTCTGGATGTGAATAGCACTTTCCATCACAAGTCTATTGGAAATGCTTTTAATCATGTCATTGTTGAAAAGAGCCAAACACATCACAGTCAATCATCACACAATCTTGTTGTGTACAATATTCTGTTGGTTCTGTTTACTTTACTCAGCATCAGTTCATATAAATCTCTCCAGGCTTTTCTGAAATCAGTGTGCTCAACCTTTCTTATAGAACAATACTATTCCATTACATTCATATATCATAACTTATTAAGTCATCCCCAACTAATGGCATCCACTCAATTTCCAGTTTCTTGGAACTGCTACAAAAGGGCTGCTACAAATATTTTTGCACATGTGGTTTCCTTTCTTTTATGATCTCTTAGGATTCAGAACCAGTAGTGATCCAAGTATATGCACAGTTTGATAGCCTTTTGGGCATAGTTCCAAATTGCTCATCAGAATGTCTGGATTATTTCACCATTGCACCAACACTGCATCAGTGTCCTAATTTCCCCACACCCCCTCCAATATTTATCATTATCTTTTCCTGTCATGTTAGCCAATCTGAGTGGTGTGAAATGGCCAAGTTACTCTTTAGAGATGTAAGGACAAAGTGACAGGCGAATAAGATGGATTTGTTTGTCTATACACGAACATTTGTTTTTCTAATGTAATTTGTACATATGACAGCATCCCCTTTGGGCTTGCTCACCCTAAATCTCATTCTCGCTGGCAGGCTCTGTTCCCAGAGGACAGCTAACTCCTCCTCCTCTCAAGATTCTAGGGGGAAACCCTGTGAGGATTTTTTTTGAGGGGGGAAGGTCCTATTACTGTCATGGGAACATTGATGTATTCTCAAATATTAACTTGTTGATATCTTTTTTACAAAGGAACATTTACTAATGGAGTAAATAATGTAACATCTACTTTAGATGAAGAATGATGTGGATTTGCAGATTTGCAGATTTCCATATTTGAAGTTTTTTGCTCATCTTCTGAGGCAAAGTATTTCATGGTTTGAGAATAGGGTAGGTGAAGATATGGCAGAACATTCATCACATGCTGATGTGAAAAAGGAGAAAGAACATGAAGAGGGAGCTTGCAGAGGGCTTTCCTTATTCTTATAAATAACTGAGCTACTTGGCAAGAAATAATGACATCTGTCATTGCCCTTCTCAAACCCATGGCCTGGGAGCTTGGAGGGATGAAGCCTAAAGGGGAAAAGAAGCAAGGTATTTTATTGTGGGTATTTGCTAAAGCATTTTCTGAGGAAAAATATGAAGGAATTAGCAATCCTTGTCCCCTTTCCACCTTAGCTGTGTGCACCTGAAATCTCTTTCTAGGGATGACCTTTCATTCTGTTAGACTGCATCTGACTGATTTAATCTATTTTCTCTAAACACCTGTGGTTGACCTTGGTCTTTCCATTTCCTTTAAACACCTCTGGCTGACCTGGCCCTCTATCTCTTTGTGTACTTTAGTTTTCAGCTTGAAGGCAAAAGACAACTATTGAAGTCTCCTGGTAAGAAGGACCTTTTCCAGATCAAGGCCAGGATACTAACCCCCAATCTTTTGTTAAGAGAGGCCGCATACCAATGGAAAGAGCCCTGCATCTTGAATTAGAAATGACTAGGTTTGAAAATTACTGGGTTTCCTAAGCACCTTGGGCTTGCCTTTCATCTGTACAAAGATGAAGTTTGAATTATATCAGAATTTCTTAAACTTTTTTCCCCTCAAGATCCCTTTTTAGCCTGAGAATTTTTTACACGTCCTGCGTCCCAAATGTGAGTCAAGGTGATTCTGGCAGTGTTGGCATGTGCACAATGTAGAGTACGCTTGTCTCGTGTTCAGAATATCATGAGTTCAGAAACTACTATTGCCAAAGTTTTGGGGAAACTTATATTCAGTTACAAAACCCACGGTTTAAGAAGTTTTTAATTGGATAACCTCTAAAATCCCTCCCAATTCTAATCCTCTCAACTTCTATCATTATCCCTAATTGTAAATCGTATTTCTTGATTGCATGTGGTAAATATGTGATGAGCAGAAACGTTCCCCAAATTTCCCACTTATTAAACATATATTTTATAAATCCAGCTACCGGGCTGTTCACGCTATTCTTATTGCTTGAGGACCATTCATGGGTCAGTCTTTGTTTGGCAAAGTTCCTGCCCTTCACTTACCCCGTTGCGCTTCTCTGTGGCTGTGGTCTCCACATAGCTTAACCTGTCCGTCAGTTACGAGCATGTGTTACAAACCAGAACATCAGTCAAAAGTACTACAGGGAAATGTAATAGTATGAAATGGAAAGCATTGCCTCTGAGCTCCAAAGCAAGCAAACGACTTTACAAGGAAGGGATCAGGGAAATCTGGTCAGGTGTTCATCACGGAGATATGAAAAAGAGGGAGAAAAAGAAAGAATAAAAAGGAAGAGGAAGGGGAGGTGGAGGAGGAGGAAGAAGTGACGGAAGAGAAGAAGGGTTAACATCTTGACCACACTAAGCTTTGCAGCCATTTGAGTCTCACAACAGCTCTGTGGGGGAGTTATTTTAGGAATGCTAGTTTTAGAGTTAAAGAAACTGCAATTCAGAGAAATGATTCGCTCCCAGACAAATAAGTAGTCAGTGTGGGAATTTTAGGCCACAGCTAAGAAGGAAGCGCATCCAGCTGTCCCTGCATCCGAGTGCGAGGCTGTTTTAAGTACAACAAGAACCTCTGGAGGGAGGGTGATGGGTAGTGAAAGGCTCGAGTTCAAGACACACAAGGACCAATCCAAAGGCCTGGAGATGATTAGCATGGAGAAGACTGGATGGTTCTAGCTTTAAATATTTAGAATGAGATGGCCCAACTATGTGGAATGAAGTTGTGTAAAGACGGATCTAGAGGAATTTTTTTTTTTTAATTAGCATCAATGGTAAATTATCCAGAAGTAGCAGGCCCTCCCAGGGAGGCAGTCTGCTCCCCTCACTGAACTCTTCAGACAAAGGCTGGATGACCACTGTGACCTGGGGCTTCTTCTCTTTCTACACATTCTAAGCTGGCCCTTTTTCAATTATGATTAAGTTCAACTAGCATCTCTCTGAAGCGCCATCCTGCATCTCCAACTGCCTCCTGACCCCTTGGAGCCCACAGCCCCTTCGGATTCAACGTGTCCCTATCAGAACTCTTATTTTCCCCCTAACTTGCCTTCTCTTTCCTACTCCCCTATTTCTACTGAGGCGCCAGCCTCCTTCCAGGGACCTAAGTGCAAAACCTTTGTAGTTTTGGGCTCCCCTCACTCCCAACATATTCAATGCTGCAACCTGTGTAGCATCTATATAGGGAGGTGGGGGAGGGCGTCTCATGGCGCCAGCTGCGAAGAGGGGTGATCCCCCCCATCCCGAGCCATCAGCCCCTGGGGAACTCCAAGGCTGCAGCAGCGGCATCCACAACCCCTACTCCAAGCCACGTCCCTGCTCCGCCTCCTCCCCGCCCCCTCCTCTGCCAAGCCCCTCCCATCCCTGGCCCCGCCCCTCAAGCCCCACCCCTTTCACCTCTCTCCCTCCACTTCCCTCCTTTTTCCTCCCTTCCCAGGTTAGGCCCCGCCCCCGACCTTAGCTCCTCCTTCCCCTCCCCTTTTCTCCCCCCTCCCCTCCCTTTCCCTCCCCTCCCCTCCCCTCCCCTTTTCTTCCCTTCCTTTCCCCTCCCCATTTCCAGGATAGGCCAAACTCCTTCCTCCCCTCCCTACTCCCTCCCCTCCCTTTCCTCCCTTCTTCTCCCTCCTCGCTCCACTACCGGGCTAGGCCCCACCGCCTCTTCCTCCCATCCCATCCCCTCCTCCTCCTCCTCCTCTCCCCAGTCCCCCTCCTCTTTCCCGAACCCAACAGCCTCCGCTGCTCTTTCCCAGTCTCTGTCCTCTCCTTCCTTCTTTCTTTCCTTATTTCCCCTCCCCGCCCCTTCTCACTTCCCCAGGCCAGGCCCCGCCCCTGGCCGCTGCTCCTCCCTCCCCTCCATTTCTTCCCCCTTAGCGGGCTAGGCCCCGCCCTGGCCACAGCTGCTGCTCCTTCCGCCACCTCTCCCGCCCCGCTCCGCCTCCCCAAGCTACGCTCCGCCCCCTGAGGCCCCGCCTCTTGCCTCCTTCGCTGCTCTTCTCTCCTCTCCCGGGCCGGGCTCCGCCCCCCCCTCCCCGGCTCCTCTGCCCGCTCCCTCTGAGGCGGCGGTGGCGGCGGCTCCGCCCGGCTCCGGCTCCGGCCCCGGCCCCAGCCCCGGCTCCGGCTCTGGCTCGGCTCCGCCCGGCCTGACATGAGCATCATGGACTTCAATGTGAAGAAGCTTGCGGCGGACGCTGGCACTTTCCTCAGCCGCGCCGTGCAGGTAGCGCGCGGGACGGGCCGGGGCTGGCGGGCGGGCGGGAGGCCGAGGCCCGTGGCGGCCGGTTCCCCAGGCCCCGCCTCCGGCCGCTGACAGCCGGGCCCGGCCTGGCCTAAGGGGGGGCGGGGGCGGGTCGGTAACGGAAGGAGCTGCGGCCTCGCCCTTTTCCTTTCCCCGAGGGCCGCGGCCACCAGGGGGGGGCCTTTCCCGGAGCCCGAGGAAGGCCTGAGCCGGGGCCTGACCTCCTGACCTCCCCCGGGCCCTCGGGGACCCCCCCCCCCCCGCAGGGAAGCGTCGGGTTTGGGCCCAGGCAGCTGCTGGGAGATGGGGGCGCCCCGGGGACGCTGTGGGCCCTGGCTGGGGGCGCCGCGCTGGGAGTAGCCGGGGGCCGGCTCTGGCCGGGGGCTGGTCCGGGGGCTTGGCCTCGCCTTGGTGTAAGTCCGGGGCTTCCCTCGGGCCTCCGAGAGGGTCTCGTCCTCGCCGCCTCGAAATAGCCAGCCCCTCGGCTATCGGCCGGCGTTTGGTGCGGCTTAATTACGTTCTTCTGAGGAGCCCGGCGCTGGCGTGGAAGTTTTTCTCAGAAACTTTTGTTGTTGCTGTTTTTAACTGGAAATAAGTTGAGGTTTCGGTGGGAAACCCGCCGGGGGGTGTCCGAGGCCGGGGAAGGAGTGACCCAAGACTTTCTCAGGTCCCAGATTCCAGCTGGAAGGAGCCGGCTCCGGACTGGCCCTGGAGACGGAGAAAAGGAGCCGGAAAAATAGCCAGTCCGCTCCGGGCTCCTAAGCCCGCCCGTCCAGTCACCCCGGTGCTCCTTCAAAGTCCCTTGAAGCTTGGTGTTGCTTAGACATCACATTTAGGCTTGATTCTTGGTGAAATTTTTGAACCACCTCCCCCTGAATTTTAATGAAAATAGCTTCTTAAAAAAAAAAAAAAAAAAAAAAAAAAAAAAAGCCCAGTTCGACAAGACATCATTGGAGATTGAGTTTTTTTGTTTGAATCAGTTTTCTGGCTTCATGGTTACGATTAGAATGTTTGAGGACTTGGAGTAAACTTAAATTTATGGTTCTCGGTCATTCTCTTCTAATTCTCCTTCCTCTGGTCATTTTGTAACCCACTGAACGGGTTTCCTTGTTTATGTTTTGTTTTGTTCTCTTATAATTTTGTAAAAGCATTGTCTTCCTTTAGGATGATTGACATTTGATAAAGTCTATTTCTTCCAATGTGTATTCTTATGTTCCTAAGACAGGAAGCTCATAGAATTCTTACACATTTATGTTGTCTGATTTGTCTAATTAGTCTTTCTGGAACTTGAATCTTGTAGTTTCACTGAGAAATTCACATTTTCTATTTAGGCCACTAAGAGGTTGCCTAGAATTGTACCTTTGTTAAAAGCAAGAGACTTCTTCTGACCCAGCTAATTTCAGGTGGAATTTTAGTCATCGTTTCTTGGGAATTTACCTATAAATGGGTCAATGACAAGTCAAATTAATAATTCACTCAAATCAGAAAATGTTGATTAAGCATTTATTATGTGGTGATCATCGAGTATATAAGAAATAAAAAAGACAGTTTGAAATTTGTGCTTTTTGAAAGATGTGACAGGTAGATAGCAATGTCGAGGTGGAGCCAAATCCTAGGATGGAAGAGTTGAGCTAGAAAGGACCTTTAGGCATCTGGTTCTAATCAGTGGAATATGGACACACAGGAAGTGGCCAAAGTGCAACTTGAACCGGTCTTCTGACTCTTCCTTGTAAGAATACATGGCCTGATCACACAGGAAAATTGGAGAATAGAAAGCATACTTTTCCAATGGCCGCTGGAATCAAGGAAAGTTTCCGTCTGTATCTTATGTTTTAAAAAGGCTTGACTAGCTAGATGCTTTATTAAGTAAATCAGAACTCCAAGTGCCCATTAGGTCAATTTGTCCATTGGCCAAACCTCTAAATGCCAAATGCAGTTTTAATCTCTGTCTATATTTAACATTGTCTTTCTCCACATACTCAGTTCCATTTGGAGTGACTTGGTTTGATATATTTGGATGGAGTGGTAGCCTAAGGAGACACAACTGGAATTTACTATACTAACTAAAGAAGACAAACAGTGAAGTCTAGATGTGAGAGTATGCTTTTAAAGGGGAGGGGGGATTTAGAAAAGTAGAAAAAAGCTTTTGTGAGCTTTATTTATAGTTCAATCTCTTTTACTTGCCATTGATACTATTCTGTAACATTAGCTTGCACTTAATCTTTTTAGGAATAAATTTTAAATTATTAATATTAAATCAATATAAATATATGAAATATATTTTTAAAAGTCTCTAGAACCATTAAGAATAAAACTTAGCACCTTATTGAGTTAAGAGATCTCATGTGAGACTGAAAATAGTATGCTGATTGTTTAGACAGAACACTGCTTTGTGAAGCTTATTTCAAAAACAGCATTAAGTCAATAGATGAGATTTCATTCTATAGTTTGTTGACATCAGTAATCACAGCAGTTATAGGTAAGAGTCATAGATTTAGAGTTGGATTAGAATTCAGAGATCACCTATCCTATAATCATATACAAAGTCTGAGTTGCAATTAAAGCTTGACAATTGTACCAGACCAGATAAATCATAAAAAACAGTAGAAGGAAAAATACATTGTTATCTAGCTAAATATTAAGAATTTCCCATTACAATCAAATAACATTTCTTAGTATTGGGAAGAATAAGCAACAAACCAGAATTTGTAAGGAGCTCAAATTTTGTATTTCCCCTCATATGTAGTATATGTTTATTTTAATTTCCTCCAAGTAGCAGACCTTTTAAATTCTAGCAAAAAAATCCCATCTCCTGTCAAGGTTGCTCCTGACTACACTCAGCTGAGAGTGCCCTCTTCTTCCTGTAAACATTATCATCAATTTATTGGCACAAACTTGAGATCTCTTCTATGATTGTCTTGAACTATCAATTAGAACTTACAAGATTAATGTCAAAAATGTGTCTTGTCTTTCTTTGTTTCTTCTATAATAGAGGAGTGCCTTGTATACAATAGTAACTTGTTAAATTAAAAGGAGAAAATATATAATTTTCATTTAAAAGACATGTTAGGAGTTCAGGTGTAGTAGCTTATGCTATTGGCAAGGCTAAAGTTAGGGGATCTCTTAAGATTGGGGGCTGAGTTGTTGAGAGAGAGAGAGAGAGAGAAAATTGATCATATAATGCACTAGTCAGCCTGAGGAGGAAAATAAGCAGGCCAAAGCTTGTATGTTGATCAGCAATGAGAAGGCTCCCCTACTTTGAATCTGGGCAAGATCAGGAGACCTAGTTTCCCAACCTCACCACCAACACAAAAAAGTAGGATAGCAAAAGGAAAGCACCTTCATTTCTCAGAAGGACTAATTGCTTTCAAGATTTCACTCAAATACCAGCTTTTATATTAACCCTTTCCTGATTTTCCTTTTTCCCTTCCCCTTTGGGCCCACATCTCATCTTTTGCCCTTTCTCTCAAAACTACTTTTTATTCATTTTCTAAATTTCATTTTTATTTTTTCTCAACTAAATCTAAACATTTTTAAACATTGTTTTTTTTTTTTAATTTTGAGTTCCAAATTCTTTTCTCTCTTCTTCCCTTCCCCCCTCCTTAAGCAGAGAAGCAATTTGATATAGATTATACATGTGTAGTCATGCAAAACATTTCCATATTAGCGATGTTGTAAAAGAAAACACCTTGTATTCATTTTAATATATTATTTATATGCATATATACATATATATACACACACACACATGTTGTCTTCCCTATTGGAATATAAGCTCCTTGAGGGTGGGGATCATTTCACTTTTCTCTTTATTTCCATGGCCATGGGAACCCAGATGGCTCTGAGAGGAAAGTGAGGCAGATGACCCTGCACAGCCCTCCCTCACTTCAGTCCAATTCACTTGCATGTCATGGCATCACCTCCTTGATGTCATGGTCCTCAACCACAATAACAATATGTAGAGCTCCTCATAGATAAAATTTATATGATGTAAATCACCCTCACTTATTTAGTGTTTCATATATTTTTGTGTTAGGACATCTGTAATTAAGTACCTGTACCACTGATTGGGAAGTTATATAGGCTCAATATATTCTTTCAGTTTTGTATGTGGTTATTCCATAATTAACACAAGATATTTATTTTTCTTCTAATTTCTTAAAAGGACCAAAATGTCTGCAAGAGTCTTTTTATATTTTCTTTTTGAAGGCCATTTTAAAAATTATGCTTAATCTTGATATTTTAATAACATGAAGTAATTAGGAAAAAGTCCAGAGAAAAATTTTTGTTCTGCAACTGTAGTTTCCTTAGAATAGGGAATTTCCCCTCTACTGAATATGCAATAGGGAAGAATTAGGGAAACCCCTCTACTGGCTCAAATATGCATTTTGTAATTTTAGTGCTTTGCTTGTGGGGCTGACAAGTGATTTGCCTAATATTATCAAATCAGTGGGTATCAGTGAGAACTTGAATCTAGGTCTTCCTTAGACTGGCCACATCTTTATTCATTAAGCCGTTCACTTAATATGCTTTAAAATGCTGACAAAGAGCATTTATTAAAGGCTTATACTATGTGCTAAGCAAATTAATTGCAAACGAGACTATTTCCACTTTCAAGTAGTTTATATTTTAATTGGGGAAAAATAACACCTATGGATGGATAAAGCTGGAAGTGATTGAATGGGATTGTGGAAGGTTGCTACTGTATAGGAAGTTAAGATAGGGTAAGGAGAATAACTACAAAGCTGGAGTGCAGTGAGCATAGTCTGAACACCTCATGAAATAATCAAAGTTCTAATTATTTTAAATACCACTTTATACTGTACCCAAAATATGCTGAAAATAATGACACTTCCAGATCAACTAAATATATGTTGCCTAAAGACTGACTTGATTTAAAAATTAGATATAATCAAGTTATTTGAATAGGAAAACAAAAGTCTAGATATTGAAGATAAAGATCTGGCTCTAGGGTGGGCTAAAAGAAAAGTTAATGTAGAGAGTCATATATATTTAAAACCTGTCAAATTATGAGATTAGAAATCTTTCTGATTTTCTAATAGTAAATTATATCAGAATTTTCATAGTATCCATCCTCCAACAAACTTGTAATTCAAATCATTGTCCTTCCCTTGTGGAATTGATTGTTTCCTCCTTCATTAAATTTATTTCTCACGCAAGTTACATATTTTATTTTCTCCTGGCCCTGTGTTAGGTAGATCTAGTGGACCACATGCTTTTTTTTTGTAGAGACCTCAAGATAAAAAAAAAAAAAAATTAATTTGCTTTTTTATTAAAGGTTTTTATTTACAAAACATGTACATGGGTAATTTTTCAACATTGACCCTTACAAAGTCTTCCAACTTTTCAAAGTTGGAAATTTACAAAGTGTTCCAACTTTTCCTCTCCTTTCCCCATCCCCTCCCCTATATGGTAGATAGTCCAATACATGCTAAATATGTTAAAATATATGTTAGATCCAATATATGCACAAGAAAAATCAGATCAAGAAGGAAGGGAAAAAAATTGGGAAAGAAAACAAAACACAAGCAAACAACAGAAAGAATGAGAATGCTAGAATGCTATGTTTTGCTCCACGATCCTCTCTCTGGGTGTCTCTCTCTTGATCACTGAACAATTAGAATTTATTTGAATCATCCCATGATTGAAGAGAGTCACATCCCTCAGGATTGATTGTTGTATAGTCTTCTTGTGGCTGTATATAATGATCTGATTCTTTCTGCTCACTTCACGCAGAATCATTTCATGTAAGTCTTTCCAGGCTTCTCTGAACTCATCCTGCTGAAGACCAAAAAATTTTAAAAGAACATAACCTCCCAGACATCAGTCTGGCTTTTCCAGTGTTCTGAAAAAGCCTCTTCATTCCCTTTTTCTTCTTTTTCTACTCTTTTATAGTTAGGAATACTGCTAAAATATTTCATTTAGAACACTTTGTATAGAGGAATAAATAGAATTCTGCTTATCACTTCATCCTCTTTCATAATAGTAGTGAAATAATAGAAACGTAAATTGCAGTTTAATTCTTGGCATTTTTATATTCATGATGTTATAGTTCATTTCATCAATGAAGTCAATCAATGAACATTTATTAAATGCTTTCTGTTTGTTTTAGGGTCATTCTTTCACCTGTGTCTTTCCCATTATCTTATAGGTAATCCACCTAACACTCTGAGGGTCTTTACCTGTCTCCTTTGATGTTTCTGGGTTAACATTGTAGCAGTCGGGCTGTCTGTCTGATCTTATTTTTGTTACATGACCCAGTTACCTCTTTTCACTTCAGATCTGTCCTTAATGCCTTGAATGTCATCTCTTACATGCATGTTTTTGGTGATGTGTTGCAATTTTCTTGTCCCTGGCATGCATATTTCTCTTGTCTTTGGGTCCTTATAACAATTCTAAAGAAATTTCAGGTGCAGAAAAGTGGAGTTTTTATTTTATTTTTTCCAGAATTGATAGATTAGAGTGATTTTAAAAAGCAGAGTGTGTATTGGATAAATCTTATGTCATTTACGTGTCACTTAAGTGTCAGATACACCATAATTGGATCCAAATAAGATGGTATTGTTTTAGAGGTGGAAATGATGGTAGAGTTTATCTTGTCTGCTTGTTCACTTTATATAGGAGGAAGACAAACTAGGTGAAGTAATTGCCTAGAGCCATCTAGGAAGTGACAGAACCAGAGCCCCACCCCAGGCTCACTTTTCACAATACCACTTTTGACTGCACAGTTTGTAAAGTTTTCCACAAACTCATTCTGGTTGGTACTGCAAAAGTTTAAATTTTTAAAAAATTTTTGGTCCCTTGGTCTTACAGATGTGTGCTACTTGCTCCTTACAAACAGTACATTGTTGTATGTCTACTTGTCTTTATCCTGTGATATTCCTGTCCCACTCCTTATGTACCCAATATACTGGGATGTTTTAGTTTGATTGCACTATGTGTGGGGTGTGCACCTGTTACTTCTCATTCCTAGACCACATTACTTCTTGTTCTGATATATTTCTTTGACTTGGACTGCTTATGTGTACTATTCCCGTTTTATAGTATTCAGTAATCTATTTATGGCTACGGTGTCACTTTCCATTGCCCTTTCAGTGATTATAATTGTGTAAATCTCTAAATAACATAATCTCCCTGATTCATAATCATGTAACTTTACAAAAATTGGTTTGCAAAAAAAAATGGGAGTTTGTTTTCAGTGAGAAGCTTGGGATCATTGACAGTGCTGCAGATGAATGAACTCATTCTCTTATTTGTACTCAATTTTGGGTCTGGCTCACTGGACCAGCTTACGGACTATCTAAAAGATGACTAAAAGAGAGACTAAAAGTCTCTGGTACAATGCCTTGCCGAGCCCTTTTCAGGGCTGCTCATCCATTTTTTGTCTTCTTGGCCCTCAACTCTCACCTGTAGCACCAGGAAGTTGTAAGCATGCACAGTGACCACACCCAGTAAACCATTTTGGTAGATGGGTTAAACTAGATTGAAGTTTGAATTAAACCATCTGACCTCAAACCCATTAATGAATTAAGGGGATATCTACCCCATGCATATGAAGACTCCTCCCCATGAAGTAGATAAATAAAAACAGTTTGTTCATAATGTCCATGCAGGCAACTAAAGCAGGAGTAGTGGAATGCTTCCAGTTTGTTCTGACATTGAAAGCGCCAAGGTCATCCACTGCATCCTGGGTCATAACCAGTGATTCTTTTGACTTTTGTCTTGTCACTTGACCTCAGTGACACTGAAAGAGTGAGGCTGACAACTTGTGCATTTCAGGCACAAGTCAAGATACCACTTTGTCATATCATTGGTCCTCTTCAAAAATGAACTGATAAACGGATTCTGTTAACTGATAGACAATTTCTATGGGCTATTCATGCAACTACATATCCTAATCTTAATAAATGACTTTGTCATCCACTAGGTATTTCCTATTTGGATAGTTAAACTAACTCTTAATGATTTTAAATCTCATTTAGGAGGCTGTTCAGGGTTTCAGAACTTGTAGTCAGTGAAATCATTTGTAAATAAGCATCTTCACTTTCTATAAGGAATGCTTTTTATATATGGGCTCTGCATAAGACTACTTCTAAGACAGTTAAAAGCACCTTACACAAATATCTTCCTTATTTTATGCTTCATGTAATATAAATAACAAATCATTCCACAATATTATCTTGTTTGTTAAGGAATTCTTGATGATTTTAAAATATGTATAGAAGATATCTAATTGGAAAAGATATATAATACTAAATCAAATACCTTTTAATAGTCAAATAGTGGGATCTGGTATTTTCTGAAGTCACTAAAAAGGTTCAATGATGAAAAAAATTGAACCGATTAATGGAAAATATTCTTGTATTCTATGGTCTAAAACAGTTATCAAAGTGATTTTTTTTTTATTTTTGCCAAAATTTGCCATTAAGAGAACATTAGATTGGATTTTTATGACTTTGCTTTGATTTAGTATCATTGTAGATTAAAACAATAATATAAGAATGATAGATACCTGATATGTGAATTTAACACAAAAGATAAATTGGTAGAGATAGGAGAGGAGGTAATTACTTTACAGAAGGGTTCACCATGAAGTCCAGGGCATTTAAAATAGGCTTTCATTTAAAAAAAAATCCATTTAAAATCAACTCTCAGAGCTGGAAAAGCACCCTAAAGGTCATTTAGTTCAACTTCCTTCCTACTCAGTACAAGAAAATAAAATAGCTGGGTTAAACTCCTTATGCTTCATATATACAGCCATTTAAAATTGACCACATATTTTTTGACTTAACAGGATACTTTCATTCCCTAAACACATTCAGTCTATAAAAGACATTGTAAACATCATAGTAAAGATAATGTTTCAAAATGTTTAATGCTAAAGTGATTTTTACACATAAAAATTATAACGATTTGGATATAGTCCCATGTGTAGTAAAATATTCTTGGTAGCATTTTTGTAGTAGGGGAAAGAAAGTGAATGTCCATAAAGTGGGAATGGTGGCAGAATCACAGGTTTAGAGCTGGAAGACACCTTAGAAGTCATCTAGTTCTAATCCATCTCTGCTATCCAGAGAGCTTTTCCCAATGTCATAGAGATACTGGGTTCAGAACAAGAATGCAGATCAGAATCCTGGCTCCAGATCCAGCCCTCTCTCTACTGCACCACACTGCCTCCTTGTGGTTAAATAGATTAGGATATAAGAATGTAATAGACTATACCTGTGTTATAAGATTAAAAAATAGGAGAAATTTAGAGGCATGTGAAAAGACTTGTATAAACTGATGTGGAACCAGGGAAACAGTAAAAATCATAAGTCCAATAATTTATTTGCCAAAGCTTATTTTGCTACCAAATTAAATTTTTAAAAAATGAGTCAGCAGAACAGGTAATGAACACTTTAACCAGATGAAAAAAGGGCAGAGCAAATACAAATGGTAAGGTAGATGGGAGATATTGAAGAAGGCCTTGAAATACAGGACTAAATTTGTATTTTAATCTCCAGTTAGTGAGGAACCATTTCTTAATGTGATGTCTCAAATAGAAGGTGAGTTTGAAAGTCTCATTTTTTTTTTAATTTGTATCCCAAGTGTTTGATATTAGGAAGTGTTAATAATGCTTTTATTTTCTGTTCTATTCCTCAGAAGATTTTTCAGGAGGGAGCTGCAGGATCAGACTTGTATGCTCCAATCTAGTAGTACTCTATGGAATCTTAATAAATGTGGATATCGCCTCCAGTAATAGCAGATGGTACCTTGTCCGTGCCTGCCAATGTTATGGCATTGGTCTTTCCCCTCCTTTCTATAAGGTCAACATTAGGCATCCATCCAACATGTTCAATGCCTTCCTCAATGTTTTTTGACCTTACAAGGCTCCCAAGGAAGCATGGATAAGCTGCTGCTTATTCTTCACTTTGCCAGTCGACCAAGTGATGTTACCCAATGATATTACCTTCCTCTTCTGCTTCTTCTTTAAAGCCTTGTCATGACCACCATGCTTTTCTTTCTTATACTTGGAGTGAACCTCAGTATCAGTTTTTGAATATAAGAACCCTTGTTTTGGTAGCTACATGAAAAATAGGTTCTAAAAGAGAGAGCTGAAGTTGGAAGACCATGGAGAACTTGACTGAAGAAATCTAGGTCTGAATGGCATAAACAGTAGTAAAGAGAGCCATGAGGTATAGGTGAAGAGATTGGAGGGGGGACAGAACTGATGAAAATTGGCAGAGAAAGGAAGAACCTGAGATCACTCTGAAGTTTGAGACAGGATTATTTGAATAGGAATGCCCTTAATAGAAATAGGGAAGTTAGATGGAAGAATATATCTGAGGGTTAGTTAACTTATGGGAAAAGTTGAAGTATCAATGGGACTTCCAGTAGACAATTGGCAGTGTGGTATTAGATTGAGTATTATGGATAAAGGTGTATTGAAACTGTGCTTAAAAAGTGAATATCATTTTGATAGCCGAAGATGGTAAGGATGGGAAGGAGAGGATGATATATATTCCCCTAGGTGATACAGTGATAGAGCACCGAGCTCAGATTCAGACTCATCCTCCCAAGCTCAAATCTGGTCTCAGGCACCTCTTAGCTGTGTGTACCTGGGTGTAAGTCCCTAAATTCTTTTGGCTTCAGTTTGCTCATCTTTCAGGTAAACCGGAGAAGGATGTGGCAGTATCTCTGCTAAGAGGACATGGAAAGTTGGAGAGGACTGAAACAAGCAGCAAAGAGCATAGCATAAGCAGAAATGTGGAAATGATTTGTGTATATGTTTGGGAATGTGGCAAGAAATCTCTGGCCATCAGTTAACATTTTCTGAGGAATTTTTTTTTTTTTTTTTTTTTTTGTAGTCCAAGCACTGTATGAAGCTTTGAGGATACCATGAGAGCCCCAGTCCTCAAGGAGCTCAAAATCTGATGGGGGTTGGTGGGGAAACACAACTGGTACACACATTTGTACAGTCAGGCAATATACAAGATAAATAATAAATTATTAAATGAGGAATAACAGCAGCTAATATTTTTATATGACATTCAGCCAAGCCTTATGCTAAGCACTTTGCAATTATCTTATTTGATCCTCACCACAATCCCCTAGGATGAGTGTTGTTATCCCCATTTGATAAATGTGGAAACTAAGGCAAAGAGAGGGTAGGTGACTTGCTTAGGATGACACAGCTAGTAAGTATCTGAAGCAGGTTTTAAACTCGTGTCCCTGACTCTAGGCCTAATGCTCTATCCCTTATATGGTCAGAGGAGAGTCTGTGAGACAGCCAGGAAGCCAGTATTGCTGGATGGAAAAGTACATGGCAGGAAGCTGTAAGAAGCCTGGCACGCAGGCTGGGGCTCGATTTGGCAAGGGTTTTTGTAGTTTGTATTTATTTTGTATTGTAAGCAGAGGATTTTACATTTAATACTGGAAATAATAGGAGCCACTGGAGTTTTTTGAGTAGGGAGTGATATGATCAGCCCCGTGCTTTAGGAAAATCGCTTTGGTGGCATGGAGAATGAATTGGAATGGGGAGAAACTGGAGGAAGAGGGACTCCCCAGCAGCTAGTACATGAGATAGAGGGTCTGCATCAGGGGGGAAGGAGGAGGAGCGAAGGAAGGCAAATTCATTTTGATGGATATGTGTCTCCTCGGTGTAGGTGTCCCTTCTATCAGATTGCTGTGCTTGCATACCTTGCCCACATTCCTGATTTTTTTCAAGGCTTTTTTAAACCCAAGTGAGCTGACTTTCCAACACTCTTGTCTCTCACTTCCTAACTCACTTCCTTTTCTGATCCTTGATTCAAGTGATTTTCTTTTCGCTGAACCTTCTCCCCCCATTTTTTTCTTTTCTTCTTTTTCTTTGTTGTTGTTTGTTTTTCTAACAGCGGAGGAGATTGACCGAGTCATGGAAAGCTGTCACCCAGGACTATACCATGATTCAAGTCCAGTTGCCCTATACCTAGGTCTCTCCATCAGTCTTGGTTTCCCTGTAGCTTTTGGTCTTCGGGATAAAATTTGTTTTTGTTAATTCTTATTTCTGTCTTGTATGTGAGTATTCCCCTCTCCCCTGAAAAGCCAAGTTAACCAGTGAGATCCTTGTCTATCCACTTTGGATGGATCCATCTATCCATCTTTTTTTCCCCTCAAGACAATGTTATTTTTCTTTGAATTCTGAAGTCAGAGTAGGATATCTTTTAGGAAATTGCAGTAGTTGTTATAAAAATTTGGGTAATTATCGGGATTCAATCCCATAATATTTCAAAATGTTATTCTTTTATTAAATGCCTTTAAGCTCACTAGGTTAACCTACTTATTGTGACTTATTTTGTGGTACTTTCTTGTATAGAGAGAAATCACCTAGGAGAGTAGAAACTCACTCAGTTTCTGTTTTTGTTTTATATCCTCTTTAGGTTTTCTCCCTTAGGTTCTCAGTATAATAATTATAGTAATAATGGCTCATCTAGTTTTTTCCTATTTTACACAGTGCTTTCACGTGAATTATTTCATTTAATCTCCATAGTATCTTTGTTGTCTGAGTAGGTGAGTTGTTCCTGTTTTACTAGTGAAGAACCTAAAACTCAGAAGGGGTTAAATTACAGGTACAAGGTCATGCAAGTAAAGTAGAGTCAGAACCGGAACCTGACCCAAGTCTTCTGACTTCTAAAGGATTTGAGTATGAACTCTAGTATTGGAATCAAATAATCCCCTTTAATCCAGAGATATAATTAACTTTTTCTCCTATTCTAATATACTTTTCCCCACTATGATTATGCATATAATAAAGGAAAACTCAATGCCTTCTGGAAAACTAAGTGTAGAGTAATTAGGTAAGTTGATTTCTCTATTCATGTTGACAAGAGTTCATGGAGTGAGAAAAAAAAATTTCCATAAATATTGAACTCTCAAATTCCTTGGGCTTTAAAGTATTTTTACCAAAAAAAAAAAATTAACCTTGACTGCTTTCCAAATGAACCCATTGGCTATTGAATTTAAGGATAATTAAAAAAAAAAACAACTATTAATGGTCATTTCCAGTTAAATAAATCCACAATTTCTAGAATATAAACATATAGCTTTTCAGGTTAATCTTAAAAGTGGGAGAAAGAAGCAGTAGTCTTAAATTCCCACCCACTACCCAGTGGTTTAGGATTATATGGACATATCCTGCCTACTCTGGGGGAAAGGTCACCAGTCACACCCCTTTCTCTAATCCTTTCTGGGATTTAGAAGGAAATAGAAATCAAGAAGGATTTCAAGATGATATAATGGAAAATACACCAAATAAAAAGGGAATTCTAAACCTTAAGGGTGCCCACAGGCAGTGGCTTTGAGCCTGGGAATATCCAGATTTCTCCAAAAAAAAATCTTTTTTTCATTTAAAATAAGATTTAATTATTTTTAAAAATATTTAATTAAATTCTGGTTTCTTTTGTTCGAATAAAAAATGTATTTTATGATTATTGAAGAAATGTTTGCTGTAAAAGATAAAATTTTTGAATTCCCTCACACTCCCTGAAGAAATGAGCCACACATTCCTGTGGTATGATTATGGTAAAGTTTTTCCTCACTGTGCAGTGGACTTGACAATAAGTGTACTACCTATCTGCATAGTGACTGTGAATGCTTGTAAACTATGAAGCACCATGTGTAATTTTGTTACGGATCAGCAAATAAACATTTATCTCCCCAATATAGCAGGGTTCCTGGCTGCTGCTTTCTAGTATAGTATCCATATAACAAGGTGTTCCAGGTGACTTAAGTCTTCATACCTTGAGACATTGTACAAAGTAGAGCTTAATGCTTATGGCCTGAACAGCCTGTGGCTATAAATTACAAACTGTTAAATTTCCTGAAGTTATGAGTTTCTATTGAGGGTATCCTAGAAAGCAGTAGAATAATAGAAAGCAGTAGAATAATATTTATTTGACCTGGTAAGAACTTATGGGCCATACCCATTTAAGATCTTTGCCCTTCACCTTCCCATTATTATTTTGTATACTAATGATTTCTCTCTCTATCCAGCTTCTCCTTTCAGTGATCATGTCACTCTAAATTGTCAGTATATCAGATCTTTAAGGATACCTGACCTCTGTGTTGTACATTCTGATTTTCAAACATGCTGTAGGTGATTAGTCTTTTAGAATATGTCTTAATCACAAGTTGGGGACTAGCTGTGTATATTGTTGATTATAAAGTTACTCATTGTTTTTCAACTCAGCTTGAAAGATAATTTATTTATTTTTATCAAAAACAGTTCACAGAAGAAAAGCTTGGTCAGGCAGAGAAGACTGAATTGGATGCTCACTTAGAGAATCTTCTTAGCAAAGCTGAATGCACCAAACATTGGACAGAAAAAATTATGAAGCAAACAGAAGTGCTATTGCAGCCAAATCCTAGTAAGGAACGTTTTTTTCTTTCTTTCTTTTTGGTTCTATTTGGCAAATTTTATTTAAAGTACTACCTCTGCTATATCATCCTTATTTAGCTTTAATGGGTCTTTTAATGATTGGATTTTGGGGATTCTTTCTTTTTGATTGAAAAAAGCATTTTTAAATATAGTTATTAACATGTATCATTTTGTATATTTTCATATCTAATGTATAGAATATTTGGAGGCTTTCTGGAATCTTGTGTAACTGAATACAATCAAAATAAAATTCAAGTTATGCCCAATAATCAATAACAATAATTAAAATACAAGCTCAGTCACTTTTCAAATTATGATCTCAGTGAATTTTAAGAAACATGTCTGGAAGGCCCACAAAAGTAAACAAATCTCCTTCTGTTTGCTTGGAGCTAGAAATCTTTCTGAATCATTCCAGGTAAGATATATTAGGGTTATTTCATATTTGTCCAAACAGAATTTCAGAGCAGGTAATTTTATCTTTGTTTTATAGATGAAGAAATTGAGTCTCAGAAAGGTTAGGTGGACTTGTTCAGTGTTGCTCAGCTTATTAGCAGTGGAAATGGAACTAATACTACGGGCTTTTAGAACCAGTCAAATATTCAATCTACTGTTACAATATTTTGAGGGGGAATGAGGAGAAGAGAGGACACATGACAAATGTTTGGGAATCAGCTAATTCCTAATTCTCCTCCTTTTTTTTTTTTTTTACCATGATATGTTGACTGCATGAATTTGGATTATTATTAGATATTTCATTTGAATTTTAAAATTTTAGGCAGTATTACTACCATGTGAGCATCAAGTTCACGAGTGATTAGAGGTACTATTAAAGGTTCTAGATTTTTTTTTAGGTTATGTAGTTTTGCTTTGCTTTTTTAACAGACATTAAATGAGATTTAGTTTCATTAATGTTAGTCTTTCATGCTTATGTAGCTAGTCCATAGTTTAGAAGGAAGGAAAGAAATAATAAATATTTTTATTTCAGTGCCTTCCTTTATAACAAAATTTCTTTTATATGTATTAGTAATCCACAGTCAGATAATCCTGAAGTCATTCATTTTTACTTAAAACCCTGGTTCTACTTTAAAATGAATTTTATTAACACTTCACAGTTGCCTTTTAACCAGATTTAACATAAAGTTATATATCAATCCTAAATTCAGTACTTGAAATGTGTAAGCAGCCCTTCATTCTCCCAAATCACAAATATGTCTAAGTATTTTCTACTATGCAGCAAAATCTACCATAGAAATCATTATTACTCTAGTATTAGCATCCAACAGAAGTAAATTTTTTGCAGGAAGATATGAAGTATGAAACTGTTTTATTGATCCAAACTAAATTAAATTTAATACATGTGTATTATTATTGCTAACATCAGGTCAATTTCTTAGTCATTTCATAGTCTGAACTGGCTCGTTTACAGATTCTCACATCTATATTTAGTCTTTGAGACTTTTAACCGAGCCTAACAAATTAGTTTAAGAAGAGACTTGTATGTTATTCTCATTCTCTAATAGCTTTTCTCTTCTAAACTTAGAAAGAGTTTATATTTATGTTTTCTAAATCTGGGATACAGAGCTATCAAATTGTGTTTCATTCAAAGGCAAACATTTAGTAGATTTGAAAGAAAAGTCTAAATGTACAAAGGAGTTTTGTACTTGAAAATAGCTGTTCCTATCAGACTTTTTAAGAACTTAAAATCCCACAGGATTCTTATATAATAACCCTAGGAAAAGTTTTGCCTTTTAAAATAATTTGTGTCCAGTTATTTTTAATAAGTTTAATTCCTGATTTTAAAAAGACATTGTAAATAAACTTCTAAAGAGGAAGAATATTGGTGTGTTAATATTTTGATGGTCAAATAAAATATTGTGCTATTTTTTTTACAATCAATAAGATCTATGTTTTAATATGTGCTGGTACTTGTTTGAAGAGATAGCACAGTTCATATCAAAATACTTTTTAAAATAATTTACTAAAATAAAAATAACATCTTAATTTGTTTATAATCTTAACTTTTTCCCAGATGCTAGAATAGAAGAGTTTGTTTATGAGAAGTTGGATAGAAAAGCTCCGAGTCGTACAAACAACCAAGAAGTCTTGGGGCAATACATGATTGATGCAGGGAATGAATTTGGCCCAGGAACTGCTTATGGTAAGTGAAAACTAAAAAGATTTGATAAGAAATACTTCATAATAGGATTGGATCCTCATTTAGGACATCTTATTTGAAATCACTTTAGTTTCAGATATGGGATATTCAGTTGTTACTGCACAATTTAATAAATAAATAAATAATTTAACAGTAGCCATGGAATTCTGTAAAAGTCTGTCTTAAAATTTTTGATTAAGTTCTTTGGTTAGAAGATTCTTTTTTTTTTTTTTTTTTTTTTAATTTTTATTGTACCATTCATCCTTAAGCACAAATTTTCATTTGAATACATAGTCTGATTAAATTTTTTCTGCTATGAACAGGTCCTGAACAGATAATTTTATATGTGAAATATTTTTTGAGTAATTGAAACTCGAACAAAAAGTGAACTGAGTATTGAATTTGAAATACAATATTTTTACATTTATGATTCCATAGGCTTCATTTGTTGAACTGAAAATTTAGATTTCTTGGAGGCCCAAAGATATTTAAAATTTGATTTACATAAACTTTTGGACTTTTTAGTTCTTAAGATATAGAAATCTCTAAACTATGCTTTTTATAAAGGAAAGAATTTAAATCATTACTTCACAGTTTTTAAGGTCATCAAAATCTATATCATAGTCAGATGTCAAATAAATCTTTGTCCCTACCTCTTTTTAATCACAAACTTCTAGTAATGACTTTAAAAATCAGTAATTTTACTCACTGAATTTTATATTTGAAAGCCACCTTGAAAATGATCTGATTCAACTCTTTCATTTTACAGAAAAGAAGAATCAGCCCCTGATAGCCAAACAAATGCATTTAGCTTAAGATCATTCTAGTTAGTGTCAGGGTTTGGTCCAGGCCTTCTTTCTCTTTTTCCATGATGGTTTTTCCACCATCTCATGATGCTCTTACTCTGCCTCTTAGTAGAGTTGTCATTGATTCTGCCATGTGTTCAGTATCTTTTTGTCCATCTTTATTTTCCTTGACTTTTCTGAAAGCATTTCACTGTTACGGGAAGCAACTTGCTAGTGGCTTCTAGGTGTTACAGGAGCCACCAGAGAATGGCTGCTGGGGAGCTAATTCTGACCAGCAGAACAGATCACTTCATATGAGAGGATGATAATCATAAGAAGAGACTGAGAGGCAGGGGCATTCTCTGTCCTCCCTCCTCTTTCCTCTTGCCTCCCATTTATTTCATTCTCAATCCACAAGCCACATCTGTGTCAGTAAAGGCTGATTTGCAATTCCTTCAAGTGTGTTATAATTCACAGCTGTGGGGGCTTTTAGAGAATTGACCTGCCTCTTCACACTTAGGTGTGGTTCTCAAATTTAATTAAATTCCATCTTCCTCCTGTCTCCTTTGGCTTTTATGACACTGATTTTTCTTCTTTGGTTCCTTTTTTTTCTCTTTCACCATCTCAATTCTCTCCTTGGCTTTCTTCACACAATATTTTGTCCGCTTCAATTGCTATATCTCTATTTGGATAACTCCTATTTCTATGACTCTGACACATCCCAAGGTTCTTAGGGTTTAAGACATCTTCACCTAAATGTCCAACTAACACTCAAACTCAATTTTAAAAAAACTAAACATATCTTTTTCCTCACTACCCCACTTCCCCCTCTTCTCCCCTTCCCCCTCCTCCCCACCCCTTAAAAGCTCATTGCTCTTCCTTCTAAATTTCCTGTATATTGTCTATACCACCATCTCCTGGTCATCCAGACTTGGAACTTCAGTCATTGCTTAGATTATTCCTTGTCCCTACTACTTCCCAGTTGCCACATCAGTTGTTAGAGTCTGAGGTGTCAGAGATCCAAGTAGGAGAGTCCTTTCTATGGGCCCCATGGCCAGCCGTGGCAGAGGTTTGGTGCCTCCCGAGGCAAGCTGAGCCCACTTTGGGGGTAGTCCTATTTACCAGAAAGTTCTTCTTGACCCACAATCTCTGCCTTTACAGCTCCTCTCCATCGTTCCCAGTTTTCCCTCAGAGCCAATCAGAAAAAGTTCAGTCTCCCTAAAATATTTGAAGACTGGTTTCCTGTGCTTCTCCAAACTAAACATCCGTAGTTCCTTCGATTTTGTATTGGAAAACAGTCCCCAGTCTCCTGTCTCTTCTAACCATGTTCCTCCTTGCCAGGGTCTGTACAGCATCATGTGATGCCCAGATCTGGTCTGATCAAAGCAGAAGACAATGGGATTGTTATATCCTGGTTGTGGAGCTCCTGTATCACACGGATTAAGATTTGGGGTTGTGTCTTCTAAGACTTCACACCATGGTTCTCTAACCATGCTTCCTCCATCCTGTTCTCGTATAGTTGGTGCTTTTGAATCTAAGTGTAGGACTTCTCATTTACCCCTATTATGAATTCCGACTAAAACATCCAAGTGCACCCTTCCTTTATGACATTTTCAGATTTGATAATCAGACCTTCTATTCCTTATCCAGGTCACCTCATTTCTAAACTCCTGCTGCTGGGTCTCCCTGATTCAGCAGTCTCCTCACTTCAGTCCCTTTTTCAGTGTCTGAATCAGTTGTCAAACTGACTATGTCATGCTCTTATTCAGTTAACTTCCTATTCTCTCTCACCTCCAGGATAAAATTTCCTATTTGTCCTTCAAAACCTTTCATTACCCAAGACAATTTTTACCTGCACAATTCCACAGTCTAGAGAGGCTGACCTCTTTGCCTCTGTCTCCCAGTTCTAGCACATTTTCATTGGTTAGCCTAGCTTCCTTCAAGTTTGAACTAAAATCCTCTGAAAGAAGCCTATTCTAAGTCCTTTTTAGTCTTCTTTTTGTAATTTATTTCCAGTTTGTCCTGTTTTTAATTTGTTTGTACTTAGTGGTTTACATATTGTCTCCCCCGCTAGACTATGAGCTTCTTGAGAATAGAATAGGTCCTGTCATACTTTAGTTCCTCAGTCCTTAGCAGACTTTCTGGGTATATCATAGGCACTTAATAAGTACTTGTTTTGTTGACTAAATACTCACAAAATATCCCTTTAATAATATGTCATATTATTTCCAAGAAGAAATTAAGCCCTTTGGCCTATAGTCCATCCTCTTCCTGTTTTGAAAATTTTGTGACATATATTCTTTTTTGTGTATTTCCTCACATAAGTATATGTCCTTACTGTACTGAGCTACTCATTGCTGTTCTTGGAAGGGTACCCATGCATCCTCTTCTAGTCAAGAGTCATATCCCATCAAGTCCTATTTCCTGTCATTTTTGCTTCTGCTGTGTCCCATCTCTGTTCCCTCACTTTCACACACTCCCTGCCTCTCCCCTGAGCTTGTTCATCCCCTCATAACTGACTACTTTTTCTCCAGTTTCTCTTCCCTCCTTTATACCACAGTCAAAAAATCTTTCTCGAGTCATCCCCCTTTTAAAAAACTGATGGGTGCTGGACTTGGAACAGGAGGTCCTGCATCCAATCTTGACTCTGGCACTTACTAGCTCTGTGAGCCCAAGCAAGTCACTTCACTGCTGCCTGCCTCAGTTTCCTCATTGTTAAATGAGGATAATAATAGTGCCCACCTCACAGGCTTCTTATGAGGATCAAATAAGTCTGTGTGAAGCATTTCATAAAACTTAAAGTGCTGTATCTGTGCTAGCTATTATTATTTCAGTGATTCCCTCAGGATGCAATACTCCTTATTGGGCATATCCACTGGCCCCCAAAGCTGCCGTGACCTGAAGTCACTTTAGGCTAGACTAGCTAGGGCGTCACTGGCAAAGTAGAACACTGGGGGACATTGTTACAATGCAGTTTAAACAGAAAAGTGTGTTGTTTGGACATATGGCTGTTAAACATTTAACAATTTACCCTGCTAAGTTGGGCTTCAGTTTCTTCATCTATAGAATAAAGAGGGGAATTGAACCAGGTGGCATCTGTGATCCCATTCAATTCCCAAGTCTACAATCCCATGCAAGAGTTCTCTTGAGACTTTGCTCAGGTATTCTCTCTTTCCTCTACTTTCCCTTCTCTTTCCTCAACTATAGCTAATGGAGATTGTTCTCTCCCAAATCTCACATGCAGCCTAACCTTTCTCATTCTAAGTCAGTTGTTACTATGCATTTCTTGTACAACTTTTATGTAAGCTGGTTAGCACGGTGGATAGAGCGCCAGGTCAGGAGACTCATCATTCTGAGTTCAAATCTGTCCTCAGGCACTTACTAGCTGTGTGACTTTGGGCAAGTCATGTAACCCTGTTTGCCTCAATTTCCTCATCTGTATGATTTGGAGAAGGAAATAGCAAATCACTCCAGTATCTTTGTCAAGAAAAGCCCAAATCACAGAAAGTCAGATGTGACTGAAATGATTGGGCAACACAAATATATAACTTTTAGATTGTAGAATTCTTGAGATTGGGAACTCTCATTTTTGATAATTCAGTTAATACAATATTTTGCACCTAGTGGGTATTGTTACTAAATGAATGGTACCTTTCAAGTGTATATATTTCTGTGATCTATAAATTCTTTATAAAGAATTTTATGAGCATTCACATCTTATAAACAGTTTTCTTCAGTTATTCTAATACTAGTATGTATTTTAATACTTTTTAAATTTTCTGACTTAAAAATAGCTAATTTGTTGCTAACTATAATTATCACTGATTTAATAGGAAGGCATCTAGCAAAAATATATTAATAACTTTAAGCTATTTCTTGGTTTAAAAATTAAACTAATTCTAAGCCTTAGGATCAGAACTTTAGAAGTTGGAAGAGACCTCAGAGACAATCTAGCCAAACACCCTCATTTTACAGAAGAAGAAACTCGGGCACTGGAAGGTTGTGACTTGCCCAAGTTCACACAGATAAGCAGGCATTAGAAGTGTGATTTGCATCCAACTGCTCTTAACTTCAGGATCAAAGTATTTTGGAGGTTATATAGTTTTAAATAATAATTTCATAAGAACTATCTGATTTTTTGAATAGTCAAGTTGCTGCTTTATTCTCTCATTGTATAGGCTTAATTATTTTACACATTGCCAGAAGATGGTAAATAAAGTTTTCTTTTGCAGGTAATGCCCTCATCAAATGTGGAGAAACACAAAAACGAATTGGAATGGCAGACAGAGAACTGATTCAAACATCTGCAATAAACTTTCTTACTCCTTTAAGAAACTTTATAGAAGGAGATTATAAAACAATTGCTGTGAGTTGGAACTTTTTTTTTTTTTTTTTTTTTTTTTTTTTTTTTTTTGTAAAATAGTAAATCTTTATATATTCACACTGTAATAAGTATTGGCAACTATACTCACCTTCTTAATGGTTGATTTCAAAAATCTTAATTGTATAGATATAATAGGCACAGTAATTTTAAAATAAAATATCTCCAGTTATACTCTTTGTTCATCATATGTAGCATTGAAGTGGGAATTAAAAGTTGGGCCAAAGTAAAGAACTAGTGTGGGTAAGACAGTATTAGTATTAAGCAGCTCCTTGTCTCTGTCCATGAATGGATCTATAATGGGATTCCTAGAAATTCAAGGAAAGGCAAAGACTCTGAGCTATCATTTAAGTAGCACCTATCTTAGGACAGTTTTCAAAAACACACTGTGACTGTTACCCTATATGTCTGAATTCTGGAGGCTTATACAAATTCCATATACCTACCTTTTTAATCCTTAGGGCAACCTAATCAGTGGGCAGATAGACTTGTGGAAATTATGCATCATTTCCTAAGAAATATGCTGAAACACTACATTATGGGAAGAAGCAAATTCTTCCCAATTGTTTTGACATGTTCTCTTTCCTGCTTTTCCCCCAGCAGACCCCACCCTCTGTGTCCTTTAGGCTAAAGCCTACTTCTTTATGCCCTAGAATGAAAGTAGGGAAAAGCTGTCATCTTGATTCCACTTTGAGACCTTTTAGCTAATTTGCAAGAAAACCTTCATTCTGAAACACTTTGGCAATATGTTGTTTTTAGAAAATGTTTGTTGGTGTGAAAATTAAATGTCAATAGCATTTTGATTTTCTTATAGCATTTTAGCCTTACTCAAGAGAAGTGTGCAACCTTTCTTCTTTTAAAAATATTATTGATATTTTTATCTTTAAAAGTTTATCAAAACTAAATCTACATATCAACTGAGAATATTTGCTATTCCCCACACACATGGGGCCTAACCTCTGTGAAGATGGAAAGGAACTCCATTTTTCATCAGCTCTCCAGGATCAAGCTGGGGTTTCTTAACAGCATTCAGTTTTATTCCTAAATCTCCATTTTTATATAGGAGGAAACTAAGATTTAGAGAAGTCAAGGAATTTGATCAGGGTCCCCTTACTCTACGTCTAGCATTGTACCATTGCACTTCTGAAGTGCCTAGAGAAAATGTATCATCTACTTTTTCCTGCATGCTGAATTGTTAATTCTCTAAAAGGTCCTTTTTCATATTTACAGAAAGAAAAGAAACTACTTCACAATAAGAGACTTGATTTGGATGCAGCAAAGACCAGACTAAAAAAGGCAAAAATGGCTGAGGCCAAAGCAATAGTAAGTAGTGTTTTGGAGTCATCATTAACCCCTCCAAAAAAGCCTCATTTTTAAAAAGTACTCAGAATTGTTACTGTATCACATGAGGTATGTATGATTAGAAGAAAAATTTTTTTTTATTTTGAAATCAAATTCACCCATATTTCACACCCCAAATTATTATTCTCTTTAGAGTAATGAGACTCTCTATGTATCTGTTATGTTGCTCTTTCTGCAAATAATCATTGGCATTGCTTTAGAGCTCTTATAACATTCATTTTAATATCTTGTCCTATATCATGTCCTAGATGGAAAATGAAGAGGATAATGACTAAGACATAGCCCTTTTTAATCAGTGGATACAAAAGAAAGGGGATCTCCAACATTGTGTTTTGTGTTTCTTGACAACTGTTGAAGATGGTACCTAAAGGGAAACTGGGACAAGATCTGCTTTTTATTCCTAACCAAGCAATAGCATGAGTTTTAACTCTTAAAACCAGAGGTTATAACTTTTGAAATAATAATTATTATTAACATTTATGTAGACTTTAAGGCTTGTGAAATGTTTGACATATTTTAAATCCTTTTTAACAGCTACTTTGTGGGAAATAGGTGATATTCTTTCTTCATTTTGTAAATGAGGGAACCAAAATGCATGGAGGTTAAATCACCTTTCCAGGGTCATACAGTAAGTATATAAGATTAGATTAGAACTCAGGTCAAAGCCAACACCCACCTTTCATCTTCTGCATCACCTAACTGCCTTTGAAGTTATTCATTTTATCCATTTATTAGTTTCTAAGATAATATGCAAGTTAAAGAGTTATCGAAAGCACATTTTTACTTTTAAAACACAAAATTCCTAGGGCTTGCTACAGTAATATGTATGCAAGTTAAATTGGGATAGTGGTCTTAGGTAATTTTGCTCTAATTGTTACTATATCACATGAGGTAGTATGACTAGAAGAAAATTGTTTTTATTTTGAAATCAAATTCACCCATATTTCACACCCCAAAATATTATTTTATTCATTATTAATGAGTAATTATCCTACTAAGCAATTTTGAAACCCTTTGAAAGAATCCCAGAGCTTTAGTATTTATTAATATGAAAGAATAAGAATTGGAATTCTGTATTAGCTATACATTTTACTTTGAGATATATCCTTCCAATTAATTATTTACTTAAACTCTAATTTGCCTCTGTAAGTCTATTTTAAGGTGTTACAATTTTTTTTTTTAAGGACTGACTTTTATTATTTTGTAACTTTATTAATGCCAATTTGCACCTACAACAAAAATTCTTGCAATTTAGTTCTTCTGGAGCAGCTAGGTAGTTCAGTGGGTAGAGTACCAGCCCTGAAGGCTGAGTTCAAATGTGGCCTCAGACACTTAAAACATCCTAGCTGTGTGACCCTGAGCAAGTCACTTGACCCCAATTGCCTCAGCAAAAAAAAAAAAAAAAGAGAGATTTAGTTTCTTCTGTCACTTTATTACAAAATACAGTTTTTCCTTCATATTCACATGACGAGACATTTTCTACGAATGAAACTTTTTGCCTTTGAAAAACATTTGACAGCTCAGAGCTTGCTATAATTCTTCAAAGGAAGCAGAAAGTGGAAGTTCTTCCGATAATCCTGTAGCTTAAAAGAAGAAAGGGACAAACTACTTGTAGGAAAATATATGCAGGTTAAAAATTCTGTAACTAATTGACTGGGGAAACTCTTACAACAAGCTTTCTAAAGTCTAAAGAGGTATGCTGGGAAAGCCACTAATAAAAAAATCTAGGAACCTGGGGCAAGGTGCAAACATAGATTCAGCGTTATGAACAAGTGCAGTGTGAGTAAAAATTTTTTTTTCCTCACATACTTCTAGGTGTATAATCTTGATTCCAAGTGCTGAGATAGATTTGGATTTGGATTTCTACAGTGTCATTGAATTGTAGATCTTAATATTAGCTTTGTTTTCAGAACAAGTTTGCTTGTAAGAAAATTCAGTGTTGCTAGCTAACTAAGTTGACTGCAATTTTAATCTTACAATAATGAATCACAAAGCAAATTGTGGATTTGATGAAATATCAATAGAATTGTTAATCTGCAGTTTGATGTGTTGAAATTTTAGCCTTTTAGAATTTGATTTTGAAAATTTATAGTTTGAATAGAGATAATTTAATTCTAACTTCTCATTTCCAAAATAAGAAAATTGAGGCTAACATTAAGTGGCTTGCCCATGGTTAAGCTGTTTTTCTTGTATCTTCATCTCCAAAGGCCTTAGTTAAACATTTATTGTCATTAGTTTAGTAGACATTTGCTCGATGTATGTCCCTATGGAATAGGTTCTGTACTCCTGTTCAGATGAACAGTGTATTATTTCTTTATGATTAGATTGCTTACACAAAGGTCTGAGAGCATAGAATTTCATAAGTAAAAAGATTGGAAGGTCCTGCCATGAGGTCTCCAACAAGCGCTTGGCAGAACAAGTAAGCCCTCCTCCTTCAACTTTCCCCTTAAATCCAGGGAGCTGAGAACTTGAACTTGGTGCTTTTCCAAGTTTTCCGGTTTGTCATATCAGTGTCGGAGAGAAACTATATATCATTGATAGTCCTAAGATGTTGTTATAACTTTGATACATGTATCATTCATTCCCTGCCTTGAATGACTGGGATAATGACTGGATGTTAGTTTTCACCTAATTTAAATGGAGAGATGAGATTATATCTCTTGAGTTTCCTTCTAGCTCAAAATTGATAATAAATATGTATTTACAGTCTTGTTCTGTCCAAAGGACTTTATGTAGTTATATGTTCTCATTGGTTGTTTCATTGAAATAATAAAAGATACTAAGATTCTCAGCCATATATGCTCCTGAATAAACATGCTAATCCAAGTGATCACTCTCATATCAGAGTAGCAATTCTGAATCCTCCATTGCCATATTTTAGATTTTTTAGATAAAAAATGAAATTTACTTTTGTGTGGCACCCAGAGACCAGTTTGTTTTTTTTAAGGACTGTTTTATCCATCTGATAAAATCAATTGGCACTAAGAGCCAAAAATGCATTACATGTCTTAATTGCCCAGCAAAAACTTTATATTATTCTAATATCTTCAAAAATGAATTAAATTCTGCTGTTTTAACTAAAATATATTTCTTCCAAGGGGATATCATATTACTTTTTATAGCACGTCACAATGTAAGTATTTTTGTAAACTTTATTAGCATATGGTTTTAGATACCTGATTCTACCTATTAGAAACATTGATATGTTTGACCTCTGATTTGACAGCAGTTTTGAATGTTCAGGAATTTAAGATGCCCAATGGCATCTAATAGCCTTCTAAGGTGTTCCTAGATTTGAAAGAGTAAGGGGAAAACTTGCCTTCTGACAGTGATTAAACACTTTAAAGTGTCCTAAATTGCAGTTTTCTAAATTGGGGGGGGGTTCATGTATTTAAAAATTACATAAAAGAGACAAAACTTTTTTATGCCTTTTTACTTCATCCACTTTTCTATCCTTCAGTAACCATACTAGGGAATGTATCTCCAACTTAAAATTTTTTACCCCTTTAATTGAATTGTGTTTGAGTTCTATTTGGTTTCCAAGTTATGAATAAGGAAGAGAATGTCTTCCACTTTAATGCTAAGCTGAAATCCTGCTTTCTATATTATTGTCTCTCTTTTTTTGTAAACGAGCTGCATTTAAAATTTCTAAACTGAGCACCATTATGTTGTTACCTAATTGACAAATATAAATGAACATTTAGAATGTCTGGACCTATTCCCACAAACTGCCATGAGCATATTTAATAAAAATGAACAGATGTGCATGTTTTTCATATTATTTTAGGGAAGTTAAGAACTGCCTGAAACTGGTTAAAAGATAACATTATACCTATAATTATTTATTCATAACAGAAGAATGATTTTTGAATAGAAAACTTTTGACTAGGTAGAACAGATTTAGAAGTTGGTTGTTTTAAGTTTGGCATTTCCAAAGCTCTTTTTTTTCCCCCTTAACCTATCTTGTGATGACTAGTTAAGACTCTTCTACATTATCCTGATTTAAATTAGACCCCCTCCTTAGATAGTGATGTGATTTTTAAATTTGTGTCCTAAAATAAAAATGAATGGCACAAACTCACCACAGTTTGCTCAATTTCTAAAAGAAATCATCTTGGTTAGTGTTGTTTGTACAAAAGAGATAACTCTTTCACTGTGTTTGTTGTTATAATATGTTCTTTGTCTCTTATCTGTACACTTAAGCAACTAAATTCGACTCAACCTGAAGGAGATAACTTTATGGTAAATTTATCTTACATGCTCAACTTGCTGCATGTAAAATGGCTGAAGGTTTGTTGGCCCTACCATGTTTTCTACATCTTTAGTGAACTGTCTTCTCTTGCTATTCGTCATCTCTTTCCATTTTGAGTTTCTAAAGTTAGACATTCAGAATTATATATTAAATGCAAAAATGAACTATAAAAATTTGTCATCAAAGTAACTTTTTTTTTTAAATATTGTGCTTACAAACCAGTTGTTGATGTCAGAATCTATAATCACATACTAAAATAGGCTTTTTCTTCTGCCTTTCCTTGATATATGTAGGCCAATGTTTTCATCAGAATTTGAGCTTTGCTTAGTATAAGAACATTCTCTCTCCCATCCTAGTATTGGGGGTATTGTTACTGCCTCTCAACAAGGAGGCAGTCAGCCAGCAGCTGCCCATCTCCTGCCCAATCCCAGCTTCTCTCTTGTGGGTCTACAAAGGAGCCAGAAGTGAGTTGTTGAGAAGTTTCTTTTTTTTTCTGCTATTTCTTCACAGCTCATATTTCTGCTGTAGTATATATGTTGACTCAAATTTGGGGAAGTTTTTTTTTTTTAACTTTATGGCTAACGTGCTATAATTTTATGTTATCTTTTGAGACATTGGAGACATAACTTTTTTTTTTTAAGTTATTTAAAATTAGTTCAACTTAAGGCACTGAAATCTGAAAGCAGCCCAAGTTCTAATATTAGTAAATAAATACTTATTGAGCAGTTATGATTGTTGGATATCAGTGGCCTGTGCATGTGTTACTTCAGTTGGAATAGTAGAGAATCTCTAGTGTAATTAAACCCACTTTTGGCATGACAACTTTAAAAAAATTAATGCTTTGCCAAAAACAGGGAAACTGCATATAATACTCAGGCTTAATATAATTTTTAAAAAATGATTTCACATACTAAATATATACAATTTGTGATTATTTTTCACTGTTTCTACTACTACAGTTACTGAGGTCCTTTTTAAGAAAATTAGCATATTTTTCAAATAGCAAGAGAATACATTTACTCATTTTCATTGTCTTAGTTAGTAGATAATGTGAATGTATGAAAATGTTTGTCATGATGCTAAAATTAGTATGTAAGTTTAGTATACATAGAATGTTAGAGCCAGAAGGAAAGTCAGAGCATCCAGTAAAGATCTTAGGTTAAATAGAAGGAAAAACAACAACAAATGTTTTCCAACTGTAGTTATGGAATTTGCTATAGATTACTTTGTTTTCAACATTTAATACCCCAGCTTTTTTAACATGAATTATTATTATAACTTGGGTTTATTCTTCTAAAGTTAGTAGTGTCAATGTAAAGTATACAATTATAGCCCCTGTATAATGTTAATCTCATCTAAGTATGAATCCATAATTTGAGCCAGAAGTCATATCGGTAGTTATCTTACTCAACATACTGATAGATGAGGAAACTTGGACCTAAAAATAATTAAAAACTGTCCCAAAATGAAATTCTGGTTTTCATTAATTTCTGTATAATAATTGGTTTCTACAATCCATAATTTCTGTAATTGAACTATTCAAGTGATCATTTTTATTTGAATACATTTATCACTGAAGAAGGTTTTTATAAATTTAACTGAATAAGTTGTTAGAATATTTTAAACTGCAAAAATTTCAGTAACGGGAGGGATAAAAAGATAGTTCTAATAAGGATGCTAAAATAATGTTGTGATTTATCTGTGCAATGATATAGAAAATGTTGTAATCACAGTTTTCTTTCATGGTCTTCAATGATTTTCCTCTAATTTTTAATGCTGACTAGATTTGGGCGGAGGAAGTAACAAAAGTAAGTAAGTCTTTAAACAAAAATTTGTGGAAAAAAAATTCTAAATCTAAAATTTGCTGATCAAATCTGAAACTTATGGAAAAGACACTTAGGGTGATACACTGCTTAATTTTGCTTATGCAACATTGAGTTGCACATTATTATTATTGAAAAGGCAATTTTCCAAAAAGGCATTTTAAGGGAAAATAGTAAATAGATTTTTATTCTTACCATGTAGTAGAAAAATGGTATGCTTTTTTTTTTTTTTTTTTTTTTAATTCAGGATCAGTTTTGGTTACCATATAAACTGTGGAGTATCTTGAATACTCCATTTAAGAGCTATTGTTTCAAGTGTTGGCTTCTACGAACTCAAACTAGTCATATGGCATTTAGGAATAATTGTAATTGGGTTTAATCTGTTTCACAAAGGAGCTGGCACTCATACTTGAGTGATAAAAATTATAGGAACCTGTTCATATAGTCCAGTAGTTCTTAATCGTTCATGTGTCATGGGCCCCATTGTGTTGTCAGAATCTATAATTATAACCCTAAAGTCTATGGCTCTCCTCTTAGAATGTTTTAAAAATATGTGGAATTACAAAGGAAACCAATTAGATTGAAATATAGTTATAAATATTTTTAAAAGTTCACTGACCCCAGTGTAATCCCTGATTTAGTTGTGAATGGATCTCTACCCAGAGATGGAGTTAGTTGGTAATAATTTAAAGGACTCAGTTCTTTACCACGATAGCTCCCCAAAATTATTGAACAACCAGGTCTTCAAATACTCGTCTTTGGCTCAAACATCTTTTCTTAGTTCTTATAGTTTATAGCAGGGGAAGGGCTTGTGGTAGTAATCTAAGCAAACCTCTCTTTTCCTGTTGTGGCTAGGGTTTTCTTTGGGCTTGGGTTTTTGTTTTGTTCTGTTTTGTTTTTTTACTAGCAGCCCTAAAGATACTCATTTCATAAACATGTTAGAAACTTGTTTACATAAGCATCCTTTAGATCCTGCCAGAATATTGTAAGATATAGTTAGGTGACGGGTATTCAGCATTAGTATGGTGTATGGAAAAAGTCACACAGGTAGATTTCCCAGAAGTCTGACCAGTAATTCCCAGGTTGTGGAGAAGAGTTTTTTTCAAGCTGAAGGTGTCCAATCCTATTGTAGGAATGAATGAACAAGCATTTATTAAGTTAGGCAGTCAGTAAATATTGATTAGGCACCTATTATATGCCAGGCACAATGTTAAACCCTGGGAAGACAAAGGCAAAGACTGTCTCTGTGCTCAAGAAGCCTTCAGTCTGATGGGCAGGACCAGAGGTGAAGGGGAAGGAAGGGAAAGAGCTAAATAATAGCTCGAGGAGAGGAATGGCCAGGAACAGGGTATGAGATCTCAGGGGCCAGGGAGGCAGTGGCAGAGTTAAAATAGAAAGCAGGCTTCGAGCTAGCTGCTGAGGAATTAGCAGGAGAGGCCCTAAGCTGCCTGCTCAAACTGATGGAGTTTACCCCTGCTTCTTTCTTATCCTTGTACCTTCTTGGGTTGTGCCTTAGAGCAGGTCTTAGAAAAGCATGCTGGAAAAGGCTTTTTTTTCTTCCATCTTCGACCATACCTCAGTTGTGTTGCATATTGGAGTGGTTCTTCTGTGACTCTTGAAGCGTGCATCTAAATATATATTATATGTCTTAAACAATACATAATATATAATTTAAACTTTTCTTATTTTCTTCAGAAAATGTCAGATCTGTGTCTTAGAGACAGAAATTCAATCCTATCCAAAGCCTTTGTTTCCACCATATATTAAACTAAAATGATAAAGTACGTCTTTTTTTTTCCTACCAAGTTAAATATTAAATTAGACTGTAGTACTCTCCTTTAAGTTGTTTTCCTACTTTTAGTAAGTTAGCTTTCGTGAACTTTGAAATACAGCAGTATACTTTTACTTAAATATCTATAATCACTTCAGTAATAATGACAATTGATATTTCTGTGGTTCCACATGCTGAAGTACTTTATATAGATTTTATTTTTACAAACATGTGTGAGGAAATAATTACTATCGCCTTTTTTTTTTTTTTTTTTTTTTTTTTTTTTTTTCACAAATGAAGAAACCGGAACTCTGAGTAAGTGACTTTATATTTGAATCAAGGTATTTCTGCCTTGCAAGACCTGTGCTCTCTGCTAAATTATGTGAATTAATCTAAATATGGAAAATTTCTATCTTGTGAATGTCTGATTTTGTCATCACAGCCTGGTCACATCATGTCATGTTTTTACCACTTAAGGCCTAAGTCTGACTGGCCTCTGAGATCTCTTAACTGAAATATTTATAAAAAGCCATTAAGCATGTAGTAGGCATTATATACATATGATTATTTCCTTCCTTTTCTTGTGAGGTTAATCTTTCTGGGTTTGCTAGAGTATCATTATCAGAGTTTTACTGTAACATCAATTTACTTCTCTTCTGTTCTTTTCCCCAAAGCCTTGACAATTGCTCAGTCAGCTGTAAATGTACATGATTAAAGATCTAACTTTGAATTTATTGATTTTCCTTAATACCTTTGTTAGATAGAACATTTATTTCTTTTCTTTTTTCCATTTACTTTTCTTGATCTAATTGGTATTATTAGTACTAACTGAAATAAACTTGAGCCTACTGCTAAAGCACAATGTGTTGTGGTTGAGGCCAAATAATTTTTATGACTTCATTTCATGATTTGTTGAGCAATGCCAACATATTGCCAAGGGGCCTAACCCAGTGGTGAACCTACTTTTTCCTTACTTAGGTCAGTGAAATGGAGACTAATTGTCCAATTAGATTATCAGCACCTTTATTTGTTGTTTCTCTTTACCAGATTTCCTACCTATTCATAACTAATTCAAATGAGTGAAGAGTTGAGAAACAGAGAAGAATTTGCCCAGTTAGTCTGTTAAGGTTTTAGATGAAGCTGATCATCTTGTTGCATGGGATTTAGAACAACTTAACTATGGCAAGTGGAAGAGATACAGATATTATGGTTTCTGATTCTATTGATGTACCTCCACTGAGGAGCATAAATGAGTCAATTTAAATGAGCTAAGCAGTTATTCCTTGGGGATTCGTGAACAAATCTATTTAAACAATTTGAGGGAAAGGTATGAGGTGAAGTTAGTAATTGTTGGCAAAAAAAGTATTTGTGAATTACAAAATTCAGTGAACTTTTTTAGTCATTACTCCAGTTTGTAGTGAGTAGTTGAGGGTTGGCTGTAACTTAAGAGAAATAAATATTATATAACTTTGAAATGTCACAGAAAATCTGATGGTTTTTCTTTTTGTAAAATATGCCTTGTGGAAGCTAAAGAAGGAAAAAACTCAGATATTGCTTAATAGATTTAGAGGGAAAAAGGTCAAAAATTTTTATAAAGGAATTCTTTTACTAAGAAACCTTAAAATTGTGCAGCCTCATTTACTGTAACTGATATAATAGGATAGGATTCCAGAATTGTATCTCCAAGATTTGTTTATTTGATTTGAAACTTTTTTTAAGTTTAAAGTAAAAATTAGAGAAACACTCTGAAGATCATTAAAATATTGTTTTGAAAATTGCACTTTCAGAAATCAAATAATCCCTTCCTTCCTTCCTTCTGTTTGTTAAATGCCTGCTATGGGTTAGATACTGGAAATATTAAATATTTTCTACCATTGGAGGGCTTGCATTTTACCATAGTGTAGGGTTGCATTGAATTGATTTTTAAGTGAAAGTAGAGATTTTAAGATATATGGATGAAGAAAGCAGTACAGTCCAGACATGGAAGAAACCCCCTTGCAAAGTCAAGGAGCAAGAATTGAAACACTAAGTTTGGGGAAGAGAAGCTTGGTCAATTTGGCTGGAACATAGAGTCTATGAAGGAGGTAACATGAAATAACCCTGGAGAAGTTGACAGGAGCATGATTGTAAGGAACTTTAAATACCAAATAATAGAGAGGCCCTAGACAGACATGATTTTCTTAATCCTGTGTTTATAAGCTATGTGAAGGATGGATTGGACCCATGAGGAAAGTATTTTAGTAGTTGAGGTGAGAAAGAAAAGTGAAGGCCTGAACTAGGTGGCTATTGGAGTCTCGATTAACAAAAAAAAAAAAAAAAAAAAAAATAGAATTGACATGCCTCGGCATCTGGTAATATGGAGCAAGTGAGAGTGAAGGTGAACCTGAATGCCTAGAAGAATGGTAGTCTCTTAACTGAAACATATTAAGAATAGGGAGGGTGGAGGAAGAGGTGAGTTATGTCTCTTGTTCATGGGGTTTGAGATGCCTTTGGAAGATCAGGTGAAATTGTTTGATCAGTATTTGGTGCCTTAGGACTAGAAAAAAGAGGCTTGGACTTAAGAAAAGATCATCATCAGTTTTGGTATTTTAGATGTCACTGACAACTTGGAAGAGAGCTACTTTTTGGAAAATAAATCATGATTGTTTTGCTTGACAGTGCTTATTTGTTTCAGATTTTTTTTCCCCATAGATTGGGAAGGGGGACAGATGTCAGGGCTTATCAATAGTAATGCCAGAAAAAGGGCCATTGTAACATTTTAAATGCACAGAAGAAAACAGAATAAAATTCAAAAGGAAGCAAAAACAATTAAGACAATTCGAAAGTAACTTTACTACTTGTATAAAAATTTTTTTCCCAAATGTCTTAAGTCTGAACAGGAATTAAGAATAACTCAGAGTGAATTTGACCGACAAGCAGAGATAACCAGACTCCTCCTGGAAGGGATCAGCAGTACACACGTGAGTATTCAAAATCATTCATTTGGAATATCACATGCTCAAGAAAAGCCTAAGTTGTATACTACCCCAAAGGGATGGAGATGGGAACAGGGGCGTAAATTATATAGATTTTGTCTGGTTAAATGTAGACAGTACATCTCTCTCCTTGATTTGCTTTGTCTAATAGAGCTATGCAGATTTTCAAGTCAACTTGTCTTATTTTTTATGTGGTCCTCTCCATACACACTTACTGTTATAGGATTATATTAGTAAAATAAACTTTATATTATTACTCTTCGTAATGCAATGGTTTTCCTAAGTTAATTGTGGATTTTTACAATTCTTCATTAGTGTAATGAAGTTATCTCATACTGAGCTGTTAATATTTAACCTTATCTCGTAGGCACACCACCTTCGCTGCCTGAATGACTTTGTGGAAGCCCAGATGACTTATTATGCTCAGTGCTACCAGTACATGCTAGACCTGCAGAAACAACTTGGGAGGTAACAATGAATGCCTTTTGTGAGCAGAGCTGTAGACCCTCAAGGAGTGAGACTTTACCTGTGCACTGATCTTAGGAATGAAGATGAGAGATGTTAGTCTCTACAATATAGTATCAGTTACTTTTTCAGAACTGTAATTTGGTTCTCATACTATTCTCTTCATATAATAGAATAGTTGCTACATTTAGGCACGTGGACAGTATGTAGATAAATGCTGTTGAGGGAGTCTATTCTCTGTGCAGTGTCAAAAGGAACTTTGAAGGAAAAAAAAGAAAAGAAATGTAACTGGGGCATCATCATATCAGTGTATTTAAGAACGAAAGATCAGTCCAGGTCATTCCAATCACCTAGTTTTCCATGAAAAAATTGAGATGCAAAGAAGAGAGCCATTGGCCCAAGCAGAGCAGATAGATGAAGAATCAGAGTCTGAAGGACATCAGCTGACCATGGCCTCGGTGCTCATGAAGCTCCCAGCATCTCCTTTTGCAGAGACTCAGACTGCAAGTAACAAGTTCAGCATCAAACAAGGAGGTGGCAAAGCCAGAATTTGAGCCCAGCTCAAACTTTCCAAATTCAGCTTGTCTGTGTTGCCACCCTGCTTATGTTTCATAACAAGTTCTTTCTAGAATCCATTTGAAATATATAACTACCTTCTTCTACAGGTATTTTTGCTTCCACTTCAGACCTTCAAAATCAAAGTGATGTCAGAGCATCTTGGCATCAAGAGAATCATAACAGCTGCAGTTTATATCATACTTTGAATTTTGCAGGAGGTTTTTTTTATATATATATTCTTGTTTTATGCTCATAATATCTAGGGAGGTTAGTGCAACAGGTATTCTCCCTTTTTGCAGCTAAGGTCTGGCTCAGAGAGGTTAAGCGACTGCCTAAAGTCATATCTCACTAAACTGCCTGGGAATTTGTCATCTTTAGTCATCCCAAGTCTGTTTGCCATCTGCACATGTCTGCAGGGGGAGAGGCAAGGCAGAGGAACTTGGCAAGGAACCAGCCAGATTTACCAACCCTTCTCCCTCCACTGAATTCTGGGAAGACTTAGACTGGTCCTGAAGAGGCAAAGGACAGGAGGTTCTGGAGAGGGTTTGTTCTGCTCTTAGAACAGGGGAGAGAAACTTGGCTGCATCAGTTTGGATCAAGCCACTAGAATAAACTGTTTTTAGGAAAACAGGATGAAAAATTAGAGTTAAAATTTAAAGGATCTAACCTAGTTGAGAATCACTTTTTTATTCTTTATCGCCTATGCTCTGGTTGAGGAACCATAAGGAAAGCAGGTAGCAAAAGGGTAGTTTGCTTGCTTTTCTTCCAAACTTGCATTTTTAGTCAAGATCTCTGTTTTAACAACAGCACTAAGAAAGGGTATAAAGTTAACTGAGACATTTGAATTTAAAATATGATGTATTTGCTTCTTGAACAATAAATTGGATTTTAAAATATTATATCAGGATAGCTAGTTGAAATAGTGGATAGAGCACCCACAAGCCCTGAAGTCAAGAGGACTCGAGTTCAAAGTCAACCTCAGACACTTAACACTTCCAAGCTGTGACTGCGCAAGTCACTTAACTCCAACCTTAGCAAAAAGAAAAAAAAATTATTTTACAAAATTACATCAGTAATCCTCATTGGCATTCTCATAATAATATAAGAAATTATACTAATTTTAAAATAGGATATTTGGATATAAGTTTAAAACAGGAAAAACTGCCCGTCTTCTCTCTTCTTAATTTCCTATAAATCTACCCTGCCTTTTCAAAACTCCTGTTTTGCCAGGCAGAAAAGTATAGATAGGTCCTATGCGCCTGAGATTAACAACACAGACCTGAGAGAAACAAGAGCTTTCCTCCCTTCTTTTGATCTTTTCAGGGTAAATATGGGGTTGTCACTGAAGAAATAACATCAGAGTTTTGCCTTTTTGAAAGGTAGAACCTAAATTTGGTAGTTGTGTTTGTTTTGATCAGAACTGCCTAACAGAAGTATTTGCTTTTTTGCTTTTTTTTTTTTAACTTCCCTTTTGAAACAAAGAGAGTTGTATTTTTGGAGCAGCCTTCCCTATCTCCACCCCCTTCTACTAAGTGAGCTTAGTTTCTCGGGTTGTAGACTGTCGGGAAATGGGGAACCAGACCTTTTGCTTTCATTGAAAACACCCTCCCCCTTCCCTCCCACAGTGAGGAAATTCTCTCTGCCATTGTTGAGCCAGGGCCTCGTCTTAGTATACCCTTAAAGAAGGCCCTAGAGCCCTAGCACCCTGAGTGGGTCTCAAAAGCAAGCATAAGTTTGAGGCTTCCCTCAAACCCAGATCCTCTGACTTCTGAGACCAGTTCTCTTGGCTCATTTTATCACTGTTGTCTGTTTCATCATAATTAGAAAAAGATTAAGTTAGAGTGAACATAGGTGCAGACACTGCAGTTATTTCAGTTGTGTCTGACTTCATGACCCCATTGAGAGTTTTCTTGGCAAAGATACTATTTAGGTTTGCCATTTCCTTTTATTCATTTTACAGATGGGGAAACTGAGGCAAACAGGGTTATGTGACTTGCCCAGGGTCTTACAGCTTGTATCTGAGCTTGGATTTAAACTGGATTTCTCTTTAATATGAGTATAGGTCATGTGGTTATGCTATAAGTTAAAACTACTGATTTGTCTTTAATTTTTTTCATGAACCTAATATTTATTCAGCACACAGCTTTAATGACTTCAAAGATACTTCCTATTTTTTCTCTAAATAGTAAGAGGCACAGATAAAGCTGCAAAAAATGGAAATAAAAGTAATAAGAGAAAACTGTTATTTAAACAAATTATGTCAAGAATGTCATTAAATTACTTGTAAAAATTGTTCTTGGGTAAATATAAATTCTATTGAACCTTCTTTTAAGAGGTTTACTCTTTTTAAAATGTTCTTGTGGTGTTTGGGAGAAAGCTGGGTGCAGAACCCTAGGGCATTTCCCAGCGTAGTAGATGAGTGAGAATTCCTCTTTGCAAAAGTTTTGCTTGTCAAGTCATCAGGCTTTTATTAAGCAAGTACCATGTTTTGGATACTCTGCTAAACATAGGCATATAAAAAGAGGCAAAAACAGTTCCTGCTCTTAAGGAGCTCACAGTCTAATGGAAGAAACAACATATATCCAAGATACAGTTGGCATAGATGGAAGGTCATCTCCAAGGAAAAGCTCTAGCAGCAGAGGTTTCTGAAAAGGTTTCTTCCAGAAGATAGAATTTTAGTTGGGACTTGAAGGAGCCAGGGACGCCAACAGGCAGAAGTGAGGAGGGAGAGGGCTTAATAGCTGTTTACCCTGGGCGGGGCAAGTTTCTTGCCTTAGTTTCTTAAACATTTGGAAAAGGAAATGGCAAATCACTAGAGCATCACTCCAAAAAAATCGCAAAATGAAGTCATGAAGAATCCAATAAATCTAAAAGAAGCCTAAATAATGGGGAGTGTGCCCACTTTTGTATAATACCATTTTAATTGATATGAATTTTTTTAACTGATTAATACAGATTATACTGGTGCCTGTGTCCATGATGATAATTTTTGTTTTTTGTATTTGAATTTCTAAAGAGAAAATCCTGGGAAGTTTTCACTATTCTTTGCCTACCCTATCCTCCTCCCTTCCCCTCTCCCCCTATAACATTTTTAAGATCAAATGTGAGTTTCTACTTTTCTGGGAAATTTCTTCATACATAAGAAACATTTTGTAAGAAGAAGTATTTTATCCCAAAGGTCTTTAAAAGCAAACTTTGGGTAATTTTTTACTGAAGCTTTATGAACTTTTCCCAGTATCATTGTTTTTTAGACTTAGAAGTGAAAAGGAGCTGGGTGAATAGGAACTGATTGAAGAATGTTTTGTCACTAACCACTTTTCCTCCCAAAATGGAAGTTGAGAAAGTGAATAGTGCCACCAAGTGGTGGCATTATGGTGTTGAATATTTCACAACTGAAATTTGTTGAAATATTTATTGTCTGATTTCTCAAGAGAAAATTCTTACCTTCAGAGTTTAACAACAATCCCACAAGTCTGATCATCTACTCTGAGGAAAAATTGAATCCCTTATTTTAACTAAAAAGTTCATCATTGTGAATTGAAACACTAACAATTTTGTAACTAATTTGTATGTTAATTTTTTTAATAAAGTAATAGAAAAATGATTCCTTGACCATTTTGTTTTCAACAGTTTTCCATCTGCCTTCGTATCTAACAATAATCAACCTTCTGCAACTTCCATGTCAAATGCCTCCGTTTCCTCATCAACCGCAGTTACCACCTCTCTCTTGCCTTCAACAAGTAACACAATTGTTACTCCTACCGTCAGTGACTTGAAGGAATCCAGTGGAAGTAGGAAAGCCAGGGTGCTTTATGACTATGATGCTGCAAACAGTAGTGAATTATCACTTCTCGCAGACGAGGTAAGGGATATGACTTGTATAAAGACATATAGGGCACCAACTTAGGACATACCCTCTAAAACAAGCATGACACATGTGGACTCCCAAAGTGACATGTAGAAAATCCATTTTTTCAAGCATGACTGGATTTTTAATGGTTTATGTTATTGTCTTTATTTTCTTGGCTTAAAATCTTGAATAACAGAATAAGATCTCAAAAAAGGGATAATGTGGTGCTTTTTTGGTGTTTGGAAACGTTGCCCTATGAGACATTGCATCTTTTGATAAGATTATAATGTTGGTTAACTCCTTTAAAAAATGAGAATTTGAGCCAGACCTTGAAAAAATATTTATTTTTTTTATAAATAACATGAATCACAAGGGTAATTATGATCCCTGTCACATTTTATTGATAAAATTAGTAACTACAATTTTCTTTTCTTTCTTTTTTTTTTTTTTTTTTTTTTTTTTAGGTGATCACAGTTTACAGTATCGTTGGTATGGATTCAGACTGGCTGATGGGTGAAAGGGGAAATCAAAAGGGCAAAGTACCAATTACTTACTTAGAACTGCTCAACTAAGTGGGGGGCCTCTAGACAGACTACCAGTTATGACATGATATTTATATATGATTAACTATGTAAAGCAGGTTTAAGTGTCTTCCATGTTAATGTCTTAAGAGACTCAGAAACTACCAGCCATCAGAAATAGGCTTTTCTGCCAATAATGTTGCATGGTAAATTTTTCATTGCTTCAGATTTGGTGTTAAGAGCTTTTTACTTCGTGCCAAGGATGTTTTCTTACAGGATTTTCTGTTTCTACTGAAGTTTTCACTAACAAGCGGATTCTACTTTTGAGTAAACTAGATCGAAAGCAGGAGATCTGTTTTCTACTGAATTTTTCACTAATGGCAAGCTTCTTCCTTTATGTAAAATAAATTTATTGTGAATTGATATCAGCTTTGCTCTTTTTATTATTATTATTACATACAGGTAGCAAACACAAAATTGGTTATGCTTCCTAGCTAGAATGTTTTTATAGATACAACTTTTTGACCGAGAGTACAAAATTGAAAGTGTCCATAAAGATCAGAAATCCACATTTTTATTGTATTATCAGAGTAAGCCAATTCCCATCTAGAAAACATTTAAAGTTTCAATTGAAAGTAGAAAAGTAGAAATATGCTCTAAAAGCATCTACAGTTATTTGGGGATACTAGTTTCTCCTAAGTTACCAAAAAAATTCACTCTCTTTTAAAGCGTTATTACTCTTTGACAGATGAGAATCTATAACTATCAGCATAGGCCTTTGAAAGTAACTTGATAGTAACAAACACTTCATATTTTGTTTATTTATGTTTTTTTTCACACCATCATTTTCTGATTGCACACCAGTTGGCAGATTTACTTGAGACAGCTTCTATTCAATTGAATATCACTTAGAGAACACTATAATGTAAGTAACAAGATTATTTTATTGAACAGAAGTCTTGATGGTGATATACAGCAGTTTATTCATTTTTTACACGTGGCGTGCTACATGGCTGGTGACATCGTGCAGAAAAAGATGGCATTTAGCCATCCCAGTCCTTTTTAGGCAGTGCAGTGGCAGATGGGGGCAAAGGTAGTGTTTTAATGATATCTTTCCACTACCTTACTGCCTTTCCAACCTCCCATAGGGATGCTCTCTCTCTTTTTTTTTTTTTTTACTCCTGCTGAAATATAGAAATCTTATCTCCATTTTTATAATAAGAACAATTTAATTATGGACATCCACAGACATATCATTACTAGCGCGAATTGCTTATGGGAGAGGGAAGAGATAAATAATGTAGGCTCTAGTAGTATTTGCAACTATTATCTTGATGGTAGCTACTGTCAAATAACTACAAAATAAAGTTTTCCTGGAGCAGCTTAGGTGGCTCAGTGAGTAGAGCACCAGACCTGAAGTCAGGAGGACTCAAGTTCAAATGTGGCCTCAGACACTTAACACTTCCTGGCTGTGGGATCCTGGGCAAATCACTTAACCCCAACTGCCTCAGCAAAAAAAAAAAAATTGAAATAAAACAAAGTTTTCTTAGTGATAGTGACTAGTTACAACAAATAAGCTGATAAAGGTATTAGAATTAAAGTTCACTCTTTGCTACCTAGTGACTCAAAACTGGCCGATTTTTAAAATAATGCTGTTTGCTAGCAAAATTCTCACAAAGAATTGTGTATCTTCCAAGATATGTGTATGTCACAACTCTTTCCATTGTATCAGGGTTATATATCTAGACTAGGTTGAGAATTTATTTCCAAACAGATTATCTTATCTCCATGTACACCACGTTGGTGAAACCTTTTAGTTTTAAGAGTGTAATTCAACTTTAACATAAATGTATTGGTCAACCTGCCATTTGGGGGCAGGGGAAAGGAAGGGAAAAATTAGAACAAAAGGTTTGGCAATTGTCAATGCTATAAAATTACCCATGCATATATCTGGTAAATAAAAACTATTTTAAAAAAAAGTGTAATTCAACAAACCCTCACTACATGTGGATATATGGGGTGGGGGACGAAACAAGCCGTACCCTTCAGAAGCCCACATGCTGATGGGGGGAAACAAGCTCTGTCCAAATGAATAAACAAAATATGAGCCGAGCTTCTTTTGGGGTTGGGAAACAACATTGGTAACTAATGCGAGATATCAGGAAAGCAGGAAGGTTGGAGCCTTCACAGAACTGAGGTCTCTTCCACCTTTTCAATTTGCTTGAGCACTTCTGAATTCCTGTGTGGCAGGCCATTATCCATGTCCTGTCCCCTGATGTGGGTAGACCCCAAGGCTGTGTCTTGTGCTCACTTCCCTTTCCACTCCCTCTTTGGGGATTGGGTCAAGGATCATGAGTTTGTGGTTGTCTCTGCTTAAGTGTCCTCCATGATTCCTCCCTGAAGGAATTCCAGAGGGGTAGATGGGACCTCTGCAGCTCATGGGAAAGGTAGCACACCCTGGGAGAGGTCACCTCTGCTTGAAACCCTCCACTCTTGGGGCAACCCAGTCCATGTCTCATCATAAGGAAAGATTCTTCCTGACAAGTCCACATTTAATCTGTGTTTTCCTTGTTGATTCCATTTCCACCCTCTGGGGACAAACAAGAACAAATACTCTGGTCCTTCTTCCACATCAGAACCTGGAGAAGGGAGCTGGAAATTCCAAGTGGTGGAGGTAAGGGTTGGGAAAGCCTTCTAGGGACAAGGGGTCAGCCTGTGCAAAGTCTGGGAAAGGAGAAATGCAACATGGAGGATACAGGCTGTGAAGCAAGCCGGGAATGGCTTTCAGCGTCAGAGAGAGGAGGTTCCCTGCCTTCCAGGAACAAGCTACTCATGCAGAGGCTTGATCAAAATTGTTTGGCTGCTGGATAGAAAGACGGATTGGAGAAAAGAGACACAAGGAAGGGACACGAATTAGGAGGCTATTGAAATAGTCCAACAATGACCTGAAGTAGAACACAGAAGGGGAAAGAGTTGACTTGTTAAAATCTGCAAGACTTGCAAGCTAATTAGGTGAGGGGAAAGTGAAACATTGAGAATGATTGAGTTGTATGAACCTGGGTGGTTGGGCCTTGACAGAAATGAAGATTAGGAAGAAAGGCAAGTTTGGGAGCAGGAGCTGGAGTTGGTGAAAGAAGAATACATTCTACTTGAACATAGCCAGTTTGGCTGCCCTTGGGACATCGGTAAAGAAAGGTCTCACAGGAAAGTGATCTTATGGAAGATCAGAGCTGGCCAGGGGTGTGGGCTTGGACAACCTTGGAGCTGATAATTAAACTCCTAGGTGAGTAGATCTCCAAGAGAATAGAAAGAAGGGAGGAGTTTACAAGGGCTAAAGAAAGCTCGAAAGACATCATCAGGTACAGGGAGGCTTGAGAAGAGGTTCTTCAGTGAAGAGGTTTAACAACATTGAAGAGAGTAGTAGCCAGATTGCAAAGCCTGAGCAGTGGCAAGTGAGGAAACTTAGGTGACCAGTGTGGACAGGTAGACAGCGGGGGCAGCAAATGGCAAAGTGGGTAGAGAGCCAGCCCTAGAATCAGGAGGACCTGACCTCAGGTCCAGTCCCAGGAGCTTACTAGCTGTTTCTTTGTAAAACGAGCTGGAGAAAGGATGGCAGATTACTCCAGTATCTCTGCTAAAAAAGCTCAAAGGAGATTACATTTTGGAACACCTAAAAATGACCAAACAGTAAAATGTAGATGATCCTTTAGGAATGTGGGATAAAAAGGGCTAAATTGTCACCTAAGAAGTGGAAGTGAAGTTTTTTCGTTTCACTTTTGATGGAGAGACCTGATTAGAAGGGTGGAGAGAGAAACTGAGGCTAGGAAAAAGAGGCAATAATTGAGAATGAGGTTTTGGATGATCCTGGAATGGGGTGGAGTGTAAGGATGTAAGCTAGAGAATAGAAATTGTTTCACTATTTGTATCCCTGGCACATAGTAGGTACTTAATAAATGCTTATTGATTTAGTTATGAGATTCATTGCACAATTGGAGAGATCGGCTTTTACCAGGAGAAAGCCCATCTTTTCATCTGAGACTGGGGAGGAGGGAAAGAGAAGAGAATGGAGGCTGCTGCAGAGAGGATTGCAGGAAGAGAAGAGAGCTTGGGACCGGTGGTCTTCTGTAAACCTTCAGTGAAGCCTCTGTCCATAGGGGAAGGGAGAGAGGACAAAGAAAACCTAAGAGAGCAGAGCTGTGGAAGTCATCTTGGAGAGAGTCAATTATTGGAGAAAAACAAAGACTTCTATAACAGTGAGGAGCCAGGTAGGTTTAGATAATGGAACCCTCGTTTTCCAAGATCTAGGATCAGAGACTGGAGGCCGGCTTTAAGGAGATTCCCTATTATTGAAAGGAGGACAAGAGAATAGAGGTAAGTGGGAAGTGGCTGGGCCCAAGCAAGCTCACCTCTCAGGGACACAAGCAGAGTCTAGGACAAGGATGATGGCTAGGTTACATGGTGCTGTATGGGAAGGAGCCAAATGGATGGGGATGGAAACTGCAAGGAGAGACGGGAGAAGATTTTTGCCTTTACAGACAATTGACCATGATCTAAACTTCCAAATTACAGGAGCTCTTTTTTAAAGCTTTAAGGAGAATTTACAGATAACAAGAGCTCGGGATCCACGGATCCACGGCTGCAATAATTATAGAGGGCAAAACCCCAGGGACAAAGCAATCAACATTTGGGTGAACTCTCCCAGACTTAAATTAGCATTTGACTCACTGGCTATAACTTAAAGTACTGGGCTGAGGAGGAGTGAGCGTTAAGAGGACAAGCCCTATGGGGGGCATAAAGAGGAAAGGCTATTACTATTTAAAGCTTAAATGGATGATTAACTAGGCAGCCCGTGAATGGTAAGCAGCCAGCCCCCTGCCAATTGCAAGTACCTTTAGACTACCAGGTAACGTCCACGATGGAGAGATTGTGCAGTCATTTGCAGGGGTTTCCATGCCTTGGTGAACCTGAAAGGGCTGCTACATATCAGCAAGCTTGAAAAGCAACTATTTCTGGAAATTTTTTCCAGTCCAGCTTCCTATTTTGTTTTCTTATCAGGAAACCAGAGCGTCTTGCTCTTCTTCAGACTGTAGAAACTTTCCCATTCTTCATCATTTTAAATACTAATAAAACATCTGACAATCTGCAAGTTCTTTCAGTACTCAAGGATATAGTCTGGGAGCCAGGGGATGTAAATTCATCTAGGGCAAATAGGTGACAATATTTGCAGTGGACATTAACTCCCTATTGTCCATTATTGTTTTGCTCTTCTTGTCCACAAGTCCTTCCCCTTGGCATAAATGAAACACAAAGAATGAACTAATTCTACTTTTTTGTTGTTCATTATCAGAGTTCCATCCACCCACTATGGACACCATCCCTGGCATTTCCATGAATTAACCAGTTTAGTCAAAAAAGAAAATAAGAACTACTCATAATAAAGCCATCCTCTTTGAGAACATCTTCCTTTTTCTTCAATAGCCAATATACACTTATTTAGTGCCAACAGTCAAAACATTTACTAGGTACCTAATACGTGCCAGGTATCATGCTAAGCACTGGGAATATAAAGAAGGGCAAAATACAGTTACTTCCCTCAAGGGGAATCTAATAGGAGGCGGCAAACGTGAACAACTACGTGCAAACAGATTACAGACAGGACAGGTTTGATGTTGTTGTTGCTTCTTGTTGTTCTCCATAATTGAAAAGGACCTTGACAGTAGGAAGATACCATGACATGCAAGTGGATTAAGGGAGGGAGGGCTGCACAGTCACCAGTAGTGGGAAGCTAGAAAGAGAAGAGGGTTTGGGGGGGAGATGAGTCTGCTTTGAACATACTGAGCTTAAGATGTCTTTAGGAATACAGTTCAAGCTGACTGCGAGTCAGTTGGAGATATGAGACCGAGATCAGAAGAGAAATAGGGCTGAACAAGGACCTGCAGAGTCCGTTGTCAGGTCACCTTTGCAGAATGGTGACCCCCTGGAGGACGGGCCCAGGTTGGTAATGGAGGTCTGAAGGACTCTGGGCTTCTTGGGCTTCTGTCTCACGTGGGTGACAGTTGGTTTTGGTCCTGGGGAGGGTGGGATCTTTCTCCTCTAGGCTGGCTCTGCTAGATAATGGCTGTGGGAACCAGGCTAGATGCAGGACCAGTGGGGTGAGGGGATGACACTGGCTCTTAAGCTCTTGGACTCTAGGTCCTGGGTTATCTCCATGGAGTCCAGACAGAGGAGGTGGTCAGGGTAATAGTGGGGTTTAACCCACCTCCACAAACCACATCCTGTCTTTCCTAAAAATGTGAATTGTATATAGTTGAGTTTTAAAGCTTTTTATTTTCAAAATATATACATAGTTTTCAACATTCACCCTTGCAAAACTTTGTTCCAAATTTTTTCTCCCTCCTCCCCATTCCTTCCCCTATATAGCAAGTAATCCAATATATGTTAAACACGTACAATTCTTCTATACGTATTTCCACAATTTTATGCTACCCAAGGAAAATCAGATCAAAAAGAAGAAAAAATGAGAAAGAAAACAAAATGTGATCAAATAATAAAAAAAGTGAAAATATTTTGTGGTGATCCCCACTCAGTCCCCACAGTGCTGGTCACAAGACCATTGGAAATGGCCTGAAACACTGACAGTAGCACTTTAAAACTGATTTGCATAAGAAAACAAATTTCCATTAGAGAGAAAAAGGAAGGATCCCAAAATATTACCATCAACTATTAAGTTATACAGAAATTTATGCTGATGTAACTGACCATACTCAACATCATTCTAATCAATTAACAGAATCACTGAATAATGTGAGAATCAGTGGGCAGACAAAAATACTTTTGACCTCTGGATATAAATCTCTAAGTCTGATGGGAAATAGCATAGAGATTGAAGGGGTTTATTTCTTGATTAAACCCAAAGGAGCTCACTTGATGTCTGTTTACCTCTTTTCTAAGATAATTCCTCACGACTTCCCCACTTTATGGATTCATAGGCTGATAGATTTAAAGTTGGAAGGGACCTCGGAGGTCAATAATGTTCTCATTTACTGTTCCCTTCCAGTTCTATCCACAATTCCCGCTAAGCCAGCCTGTGTAGGACTTGACCTACTCAGCAGGAGGTGACATATCTTTGCATACAGCTTCTGTTTGTTGACAGATAAAGATAAATAGGACCCAGGAGGCCAAAATTGTGATTTTAGCAAAGTTTGTCTTCCAGATCTCTAGTCTCTCTTTTTCCCTAGATACCAACTCATTCTTCCTAATCTAAGATGTTTAGAGTCTTGCTTCTTTTTAACTCCCTCCTAACAACACCAGAGATTTTCTAATATCTTTTATGCTTGGACTAAAGCTCAGCTATTCTGATGTATTAACTTTTTTACATAATTGTATTTTAAAATTCTTTTTCTCTAATTATGACATGAAAAATCTTTGTCCCCCAATTAAAGAAACTCTGGGAATTACTAAGCAAGTCAACCGAGGGAGAGAATTTTAGAAGAAGCAAAACCTTGTACTTGTTCTTGTCCCAAATCATATTAGGTCCAAGGATGCCCTTATGATCAATTGATTGATCGATCTGTCTGTATGTCCATCCATCTCTCTATATATCCATGCATTATAGATGTCTGTCTCTCTAATTATTTATCTATTGATCAGGGTCTATGACTTCAGCAGAATAGGGTGGTACTATTGAGAAAATTTCCTCTACTAAAGCAGATTTGAAACTTAAAGAATCTAGAAAGTCATCTGAGGCCCCAAGAACCAATATGTCCCAGAAGCTGACTTGAAACCAGATATTGGAGAGTCTAAATCCAGCTCTCAATTCACTGTTATATGTGACCTTAAATTTAAATAATTTTTAGGGTACTTTGGGGACCTGGGTCAGCAAAATAGGATGCCCTTGGACTGCTTCCTATCCATTCTCCATCTTAATCCCACAAACTTCTTCCTTAAGATTCAAAACTGGGAACCTAGAGTCATTTTTTAAAATCTCAATGAACAATTCATGTATTAAGTATCTACTTTCCAAAGTTGTTATGAGGAGGGAGAGGGAGGAAGAAGAAAGAGAGAGAAACAGAGCACAGCTAGAAATTGGTAGGGAGGTGCCCATGGAGGAAGGTGTCAAGGAAGAAAGAGGCTCCAGAGCAAAATTTCCCCAGTGATACAGAAAGAGGTGAAGTTTGATGGCAGACAAAACAAGAAGGAGCTGAAACATGGCTATAGTCTCAGGGAGGAGTTCGCAATAAGAAGAGAAGGCCCTAATGTGGAAGTCCTTCAGAGTGCTCATGTAGCAGGCAACCGGAAGGATGTGGAATTATTCAAGTAAATGCAACAAGCATTTACTTTTCTATGTTCTAGGTGCTGGGAATTAAAAAACAAAAACAAAAATAAAACAGCCCCTGTCTTCAACAAGCCTACATTCCTTTTTTTAAATTTAACATTTTTTATTTTCCCTAGTTACATATAAAACAGTCTTTTATATTTATTTTTAAAACTGAGTTCCATAGAGATCATTACTGATCACAAAATAGAAGATTTTGATTACATCAAACTAAAAAGTTTCTGTACAAACAAAACTAATGCAAACAAAATTAGAAGGGAAGTAACAAATTGGGAAAATATTTTTACAGTTAAAGGTTCTGATAAAGTCCTCATTTCCAAATTATATAGAGAACTGACCCTAATTTGTAAGAAATCAAACCATTCTCCAATTGATAAATGGTCAAAGGATATGAACAGACGATTCTCAGATGATGAAATTGAAATTATATCCCCTCATATGAAAGTGTTCCAAATCACTACTGATCAGAGAAATGCAAATTAAGACAATTCTGAGATACCACTACACAGATGTCAGATTGGCTAAGCTGACAGGAACAAATAATGATGAATGTTGGAGGGGATGTGGGAAAACTGAGACACTGATACATTGTTGGTGGAGTTGTGAAAGAATCCAGCCATTCTGGAGAGCAATCTGGAATTATGCCCAAAAAGTTATCAAACTGTGCATACCCTTTGATCCAGCAGTGCTACTACTGGGCTTATATGCCAAAGAAATACTAAAGAGCGGAAAGAGACATATATGTGCCAAAATGTTTGTGGCAGCTCTTTTCGTAGTGGCTAGAAACTGGAAGATGAATGGATGTCCATCAATTGGAGAATGGTTGGGTAAATTGTGGTATATGAAGGTTATGGAATATTACTGCTCTGTAAGAAATGACCAGCAGGAGGAATACAGAGAGGCCTGGAGAGACTTACATCAACTGATGCTGAGTGAAATGAGCAGAACCAGAAGATCACTATACACTTCAACAACAATACTGTATGAGGATGTATTCTGATGGAAGTGGAAATCTTCAACATAAAGAAGATCCAACTCACTTCCAGTTGATCAATGATGGACAGAAACAACTACACCCAGAGAAGGAACACTGGGAAGTGAATGTAAATTGTTAGCAACTGTCTATATACCCAGGTTACTTATACCTTCGGAATCTAATACTTAACGTGCAATAAGAAAATGGTATTTACACACATATATTGTATCTAGATTATACTGTAACACATGTAAAATATATGGGATTGCCTGTCATCTAGGGGAGGGAGTAGAGGGAGGGAGGGGAAATTTTGGAAAAATGAATACAAGGGATAATGCTATAAAAAAATTACTCATGCATATATAGTGTAAAAAAATTTATAATTATAAAATTTAAAAAGTTTCCTTTTGTTAAACTTACCTTCCGATTTCCTGCAGTAATTCTGAACCAAAATAAATGAGACCTCAGCTTTCTTGTGAAAAAATAAAATAAAAAATAAAACAGTTCCAGATTCTTTCTTTTCTTCCTACCTCCCCTCATTGAGAAGGCACATGTGAAGTTATGCAAAATATTTCCATAAAAGTTACTTTGAAAAAACATAGATTCTCCTTCCTCTCTTCCCCCCCTCAAAAAAATCCTTCAAGTAAAATTAAGTTTTAAAAAAATCTATATTCGGACACAATTATCTTTTTCTGAGTTTGGACAGCATTTATCATTATAAGTCTCTCAGAATAGTCTTGGATCATTGTGTTTCTGAGAAGAGTGAAGTCATTCGTAGTTGATCATCCCACAACATTGCTATTATTTTGTACACAGTACATAGAGGACTTTTCAAGTTTTACTGAGAGCATCCTGCTCGTCATTTCTTATCATTTCCTCAATTTCCAGTTCTTCGCCCTGAGAAAAGAGCTGCTATAAATATTTTTGTACAAATAGGTCCTTTTATGTCCTTCAACAATGAGATGATTCAGACCAGTTCCAATGATGTTGTGATGAAGAGAGCCATCTACACCCAGAGAGAGGACAGTGGGAACTGAGTGTGGATCACAACATAGCATTTTCACTTTTTTTGTTGTTGTTTGCTTGCATTTTGTTTTCTTTCTAATTTTTTTTTCCTTTTTAATCTGATTTTTCTTATGCAACAAGATTATTGTATAAATATGTATGCATATATTGGAGTTAACATATATTTTAACATGTTTAACATATGTTGGATTACTTGCTATCTAGGGAAAGGAGAGGAGGGAAAAAGGGAGAAATTTGGAACATAAAGTTTTACAAGGGTCAATGCTTGCAAATTTATCCATGCATATGTTTTGAAAATAAAAAGCTTTAATTTAAAAATAGGTCCCTTTCCTTTAAAAAAATGTCTTTTAGGATTCATACCTAGTAGTGGTATTGTTAGGTCAAAGGATATGCATTATTTTATAGCCCTTTGCACATAGATCATATCTTTTATCATATATCAATTAGGGAATAACTTTTTTATATAAATTTTGACTCAGTTCTCTGTATATTTGAGAAATAAGGTCTTCATCAGAGAAACTTATTTCAAAAATCTTTTCACAATATTGCTAACTACATTCGCCTCCCCCGTTTATTCTATTCTCTCTCTTTCATCTTGTCTCTCAAAGGTGTTTTCGAGCTTTCATTCTTAAGTAAATATAAAATATTAGTTGACATAAAAAAGAGTACATAATATCAGGAGAAAATATCAATATTAATTATAGATTCTAAAGAAAAATAAATTGAAAAGAAAAAATTTTTTAAATAATTTGGTTATGGAAAAACAATGTTAATTATAGGAATACGGGTGAAGAATGATTATTCATAGAGGAAGCTAGATGGTATTAGGAAAAGACTCCTGGACCTGGACTAAGTCTCAAGTTCAAATACAACTTCAAAGGACATAGTTGCTGTGTGATCCTGTTTAGTTTCTTCAACTAAAGTGGAGATATCATCTCCCAGGGCTGTTATAAGATATATAAAGGAGATAATACTTATGAAATGCTTAGCAAGTGGCTAGCATGTAGTAGGAGCTTAATAAACACTCATTTCTTTCCTCCCTCTCTGAGAATTTACCCCTTAGCAGTTCTGGAACCGTAATCAAATCAATATTGCCATTACTCTTGGAGTGTGCCATTCTCTTCCCCTATGACTCCATTCATTAACCAAATAACTTTGTAACCCAAAATATCCTTTCCTTGACCATAAATCCCTTTATTTGAATGTAAGCAAGAACTTCTAATATTTTGTATTTCAGTGCTTAACAGAGTTCTTATACAACACTTAATACATTTTTTTCATTCTTTTATTTCAATCAGTAAAATAAATGAATAAATAAAAAATAAAATGCATCTTCAAGACTTTCTCATCAATATTTTATTGTTTGGACTAGGCAGAATAAATGTAAAAGTAACATTTCTCTTTCCCTTAATCTTTTTATCCATGTTTTCTATCCTATTATCTTGCAAATGAATGGATGAGAAATCTTATTTTCCCTTTTTGTTTGCAGAGCAAAGACAAAAAAAACTCTTTTTGCCAGTAATCTGTAACTGCATGTACCTGGAGGTACTCTCTGTCTCCCATATGGAATGTCTCTGAGTCTATTACAGGCAATCCTCCATTTTGAACAGGCTGTGTTCCAAAAGTTCATTTGTAAATCAGAAGTCAGAAGACATTTTCCCATAAAAACAATTTTATAAATGGTTAGATTCCCAGACTAGCCCACAAAACTGCCATAAGCCATAATGGAGCTGACGTAAATGGAGCTGATATAATACTGATAATGATCTAAAATCTGGAGTGCCCATAGGACCCTTGGGTCCCAACCTCTGAGCTATACAAATTTGGATGGGTAAAGGGGGATGGAGAGGCTTCTGTAGCTGGTCCATTATTTTAGCAACACTGGAGGAAAGATATAGATGGGCAAGGGAAGGCCCTGGGTCAAGGATCTAATCAACTGAGAGAGTGCTTAATGTAAGGGAAATGTTCAGATGTACGATTGACTTTAGAGGTGAGTAAAAGTTCCAGAATGCCAATTTTTAGTGGTTTTGCCCTAATCTTTGAAGATATTCTACTCTTTTGCTCACTACTGAAGACAAGATTGTTTGAAAATGTATTTGAATTATAATTTTTTCTTTTGTTTTCATTGCCAAAGTTTTAGTCTGAAGCTCTCACTTTGAAATTTTGTATCACAAAAAAGACATATTTACAAATAACATAAAGTAAAATCGTGAGGATGTAGATTGTTAATTGAGAAAAAAAAAGAAAATGTATTTGAATTAAAAGCAAATATCATAGTGAAGAGATAAATCAAACTTAGTCAACAGATACTGGATGGGATTGGGCTCTGCTGATAAAACTTGGAGTCATAAGAATTCTTTCTGGGTCTGTTTCTTTTTAAATGGGGCATTTGGACTAGATGCTCTCTCTAAAATTCTTGCTAGCTCTAAATTCATGATATTATGATTCTATAATTTTGATCAGGAAGGGATCCCTGAGGTCATCAAACCCAGCTCCCTCATTTTATAAAGAAGTAAACTCAGATTTGTCTCTAGCTTGTAAGTGCCAGAATCAGGAATCAGCCCTCGGCTTGGATGCTGTCATGTCCGCTTGCACCCCAAACATGTTGGGGGACAGTATTCAAAGTATCCTCTAGGCTTTGGTCATGAGAGCACTGAACAACTTTGTCTGAGAGGACCATGAAGCACATCTACGATCAGGGAAATTTCTCTGTACAAATATAGTTTTTGTTCATCCTTTGGTCTCGAAGAGGACTGATGACATCAGGAGGATGCTGTCTGGACTTGCAAGTGAAGTGGATTTAAGTGAGTCAGAATTGTACGAAGTCAAATATTCAGATCTATCAAAAGCAGCTCCTAAATATTGAAAATAGAATCTTTAATAATAATCCTACAGGTGTAAATCATGTAATTACTCCTGAGAAGGGGATGACAGAGATTGACAATCTACACCTGCCCTGAGCGTGGCAACAACTGAGTTGACTTGCATTCACCTGGACTTCCCAACTTTTGGAATAGAACGAGAAAAAGGAGGGAAAAAAGAAAAGAAAAATATTTCTAGTTACTCCTCCATTGGCCAGGTGTGTAACCTCCTATCTGCCTGCAGAGAAGGATGGACACCGCTATATTTCCTCCTAAAGAGAGGAGACAGGAGAGAAAGTAAGAGACAGAGAACCAGGTATTCAGACAGGTAGACAATGATACAAAATAGAAACAGAAAGGGAGAGACAGGGCAGTTAGACAGATAGAACTGTTTAGCATATAGCAGACTCTTCATCATTCCTTTTCTTCCTAGGATTAAACCTGCTTCTCGTTTCTAGTACTGTCTCCCCTTTCTATTTGCATCTTCCTAGTGCTTAGAACATAGTGCTTGGTACATAGGAAGCAATGAATAAATGCTTCTTTGTTCATTCATTCATTAAAAGATGGACTCATTTTTTTTTAATAAAAAATAACAAAAAGCGACCTTTTCAATTAATTCAATTACTAGAGACTCCTGTACATTGCCAGAACTAAATGAAGGTTACCTTACACAAACTCCCATTCAAAGAGCTGGAAGGTATTCATTATTAATTATGACATTCCCAAGCAAGGCTAAATTCACTGAAGAGGTCTCCTAACACCGATGCCCTATATCCTGCTTTAGCTACTAACACACTCCTGCCCGCTTTTGATAATGTGTAGTTCATTTGCAGATGACAGCAACAGGGCTAATATTCAATCATCCATAGGAATGGAGACATCAGTTAAGATGGGCAATTTAAATGCCCTGGAATCCTCCTGGAAAAAGCCAAAAAACATGATTTTAGGAAAGAGTTCTGACCTCTCCCATCACCAGATCTTTTTTTTTTTTTTTTGACAGGTTGCCAAATGGGGCAGTTTGCTTTTTCCTCCTATTTTCTGCATCTTTGCTCAGAAAGTGTCAGTGCTGACAAGCTGGGGCAAACATAGGTAGCAGGAGGAGAAAAAGAGGTAAAGCTGAGACTTGGAATAATCAGTCCCTGAGAGGGCCTGTAATTTATTCTGAGATGGCCTCTAATGTGCTGGGGGTGGGGAAGCAGAGCAAGTAGAGAGGAGGGAAAGCAGATGTTCCTTGACATTTTTAATAATAAATCTAATGGACCATACTTTATGAATTCAGTGGTGTTTTATGATTTCCCCTGAAATTCTCTCAAAACCTTTTCCAGTTCCGGCTCTCCCTATTTCATCCTGCTACTAGCAAGGGGAAGTACTGTGGCCTTTGTTGTCCGTGGTCATCGATAACTGGCGAAAGGAGGAGTCTCTTTCTGTTTTGAATTAAAGATGGCAAACTTGACCCCAATCTCAGGCAGATCTCCTCAGGCCCAGGGTGACATTAGCGGAAGAGTGTTTTTTGATGACATAACAGAGACATTCCTTGTAAATCAATAGCTTCTCCCTCTTCGTGCTCAAACCATGCATACTGACTAGCTAATTTTCTGGAAAGCCTGAGAGAGAGGTGTTTTATTATCCTTTTTGAATTAATTCTTCTTCAGTGTTTTAATCAGCCCTGCAGATTTTATTTTATCTCCAGGAAACAAGCCTTGCCAACCTTCTACATCCTGATCAGCCCCTGGCTACAATAATGAAGAAGAGCCATGATTTAACTTCAGCTTGAATAAAGAAGGAATTCATGCTGTAGTCAGGGTGGAATATATAGATATAATCCATAAATGTATATGTATGCATTTACATCCACACATATGTATAAACAGGCATATACACACATATATCTATATCTGAGATGTGTAACAAGAGTTTATGTCTATACTCCTATATATGTAACAGGATTACGCTGGTCACCAAGCTCACTTAGAAGTCCTCCACCAGTCTACTCAACTTGATGCCATATTGAATCTCGTTATCCTGAGCTCTAGAGTAATCCAGAGGCAAGTTTATACATGTCCTTGTTAATGAATACAAATTTAACTTATTTTTCAATCATAAGCTAAGCTCAGAATCCCCATTTCAGTTCATTAGACATCTTTATTCAATAAACTAAAGGAACTTCTCCCAATAGTAGTTACTCATACCTTTCTCTAGATTAAATCCCTTAATTCCTAAAATCAATTAAAGTTACAGATACATAGATGTTAATGATATGATGAACAATGAAGCAAAACCAGATAATTTTGTTATCTATGAGAAAAATCTCAACCATAAATCCTCACTGTTTCTGTAAATGACATCCCTTTGCTTCTGAGAACACATTCTCACACCATTTAGTTCACTCCTGATAACAAATAATGTATTCTCAAAAGCATGCTTTACAGGAAAAAGGTTAGAATAGCTCCCAGTATCGCTCCAGAAGTCATAGGAAAACAATATCTTTAAGTTCTCTGATGCTCTCTCCATTCTTGTAGTTCATAAAATTCCCTTTATAATGTTTCTTCATGAATTATCAGTTGTGTTAACTATCAAGAAACAAGTTTTTCCTCGCCTTCTTTCTGTTTCTCCATAATTTATCGTATAGCTTTTCATATATCAAAAGATAAACTCATATACTCCTTCTGACTCAAAAGGGAGACGCCTCTTAATTCAAGGCAATTCTAATAGACTTGTGATAGGAAGTGCCATCCACATCCAGAGAGAGAACTATGAAGACAATGTGGATCAAAGTATTTTCATTTTTTGGTTGTTTTTTGTTTCCTTGTTTTTTCCCCTCTCATGTATTTTTCCTCTTTTTGATCTGTTTTTTCTTGTGCAGCATGACACATGAAAATATGTTTAACCTATATTGGATTGCTTGTTATCTTGGGGAAGGGGAGGAGGGAAAGGGAGAGACAAAAATTTGGAACACAAGGTTTTGCAAGGATGAATTTTTGAAAACTATATTTGCATATATGTGGGAAAATAAAATACTATTTTAAAAAAGAGAGAGAGACACTTCTCACAGAATGACAATTGTAGCTTTAACCTTCTTGACATTTTTTATCTTCAAACAACAGTTACAGTTTCTATACTCTGCTGAGAGTATTTCAACACCTATTTCAAATAGGTGTTACATGTAAAAATTATTTCCCACTAAACTCAAAACATTTATAAAATAAAAACATTTGACTTCATATTAATCACACATAGCATCAGAAAGTTAAGGATGAAAGAGATCATTTAGTCCAGTGTTTATAGATGAAGCTTTGAACTCCAGAGATAAAGTCACTTTCTCATGATTATATAAGTAGTACACAACAGGATTTGAACCCAGGTCCTCAGAGCAAATAAAGCACTCTTTTCACTGTTTTATACCAAAAACAACTATATAAAGAATAGATAGAGATTCCAGTTTTGTGCTAGTGAATACACATGATAAAGATTTGCATATATGTATGTAATGTATATGCATATACACACATATAAATCAATAAACATGAAATTTATCTTTGTGATATTGATAAAAGGAAGATGTTATGGAGAAAAAGGAAAGCATAAGGCCGATCTGTTGCTTTGTAATTGGGCAAGAAGTAATCTCAATCAGTTAATCAATAAATATTTATTAAGCACCTACCTTGTGCCAGGTGCTATCATATTGGGCATGAAACAAAAAGAAAAACTAGCAGCATTTCTGTGGCTTTAACTCTAAATGAGAGTCTCAGATTGAAACATCAGCAGCTAAGTAAAGAGTACAGGGAGTTGAGATCAAGGGGGATCATTCTAAATTTTTAGTCTTCCAACTAGCTAACAGGTGCTGGGCTCAGCAGCAGTCTACTAAAACTCCAATCAAGGGTAAGCTTGTGTGGCTCAAGCTCACACCAAGAAGGCAGCAATCACTCTAAATCACACTGCTTTGAAGGCCCTGAAAGTTGGCAGGTTTTTAACCTAAGCTGCCCTAAGATCCATGAAAAAAATGCAACATTCAAGAAAGCCCAAGTCATAAATCCAGAAAAAAGAGAATAATTCCAAAATATCTACAAAGAAACCTCAAAGAAAAACTTGGTTTGTTCACAACGTCATCTAGAATCCCTAGAACTTATAAAGCAAGAATTTTTTTTAATTAAAATGATTTTAAATGAAATGAAGGCACTGGAGGAAAGAATAGGAAAAATGAGATCTCTGGAAGAAAGGAAGGAGAATTAACATCTTAATACAAGATGTATAAAACCTTACATAAACAAAAGACTCCTTGAAAATTAGAATGGATCAAACAGAAATGAGTAATTTTTTTGAGATTAAAAAAAAATGTTAAAGTACAAAATTGACATAAATTTTCATTAAAAAACATTGCCCTAGAAAACAGATCAAAGAAAGAAAATTTAAGAATCATTCATCAAAACAAGAGTCTGGATATCACATTCCAGGAAATCATGACAGAAAACTTTATTCCTCATGAAAAGACCAAAGCTGCATTTGAAATTTTGAATACAAACATGGGTATCAAAAGAAAGATAAAGCAAACATAAAAAATGAGCAATTGGAATTTCAAATAATAGGAAAATAAGAGAAAGAAGGGAAAAAGGAAAAAAGGAAGTGTGAGATAGGAATTGATGATAAGCAAAATAATTTAACTCAAAAAAGAAATAATCAAAAGATAATAATTTATTATTAGAGTTTGGGGGAAGGAAAAAATAGAAACAGAGAAGCAAAAGTAGATTACATTAAAGGAAAAGTGCTGAACATATTCTTTTTTTTCTTACCATCCTCTTATTCTTTGTAAAGAGGGTTCAAAGTGAAAAGAAAGCAAAGAGAATAATAATGAATAGAATAGAGGAAAGTACAAAAGTAAAAAATAAATTAACATCAATAGTTATTTTATTTTCCTCCAATTACATATATAGTTTTCAATATTTATTTTTGTAAGATTTTGAGTTCCATTTTTTTCCTTCCTCTTCCCTTACCTTCTCCTCCCCCAAACAGTAAGCAATCTGAAATAAATTATATAAGTGCAATCATTTTAAACATATTTCCATATTAGTCATGTCAAGAAAGAAAAATCAGAACAAAAGGGAAAAGGCATGAGGAAAAAAGTGAGCAACAAAAGGTGAAAATAGAATGCTTAAATCAGTTGAATAGTTTTCTTTCTGGATGCAGATGGAAATTTCTTTCCCAAGTCTATAGGAATCATCTTGAATCTCTGTATTGCTAAGAAGAGTGAAGTTTATCATGGTTATTTATCACATAATCTTACTGTTACTATGCACAGTGTCCTGGTTGTACTCATTTTTTTTCAGCATCTGTTCATGTAAGTCTTTCCAGGCTTTTCTGAAATTAGTCTGCTCATTATTTCTAAGAGAACAATAATATTTCATCACATTACATAATTTATTCAGCCATTTTCCCAATTAATGGGCAGTTAGGTACACAATAATGAACATGATTGTGAATACCAGCGAGATGAACTCATCCATAAAATGGAAGAAGATAGCAATGAATTAAGAATGCAACAATATGTTTTTTAGAATTAAAATAAGCAGTTGAAGCAAAATCTATGATACTTCAGCTGACATCCAGAAAGGTTGAAATAGCAATCATGATCTCAGACAAGGCAACTACAAAAAATAGGTTAAAAAGAGTTTAAGAGAGATAGTTTGGGAAACTTAGGTGGAAAGATTGAAAAAAACAGTGAATTATGATCAGTGCTTAATATATATATGTATCAAATGTCATAAAATTTAAAAGCTTAGAGTAAAAACTAAAGAGAAAAGAGCATAATATGTCCTCCAGATTTAATTGAAAAAACAAGTTCAGACATCTATGAATAAATATTATAAAACAAAAGAAAATGATCCCACACTTGATGAAAGTGAATGGGATGTGAAAAGAGCATGGAACCACATGCTGTTTCTAAGTGGTTCAAAGAAGAAATGAGAATTATTAGAGCAGAATTTCTTATCTGCACGACAAAATTAATGAATAGGATAGAAAAACTGGAATCTGCAATGCAATTCTAACCAAGAAAAAAAAATAATGAAGATAGAACAATAAATTGGGAATGCAGATATGGAAAAGTGAAGGACAACATCAGAGAAGCAAAAGACAATAGCATTAAGAGAAAATATGATCATTTGAATTCATAGACAGGATGCAGAGACAACTTAAGAATCACAGGTCTCCAGAAGAACATGACAAGACAAAAAAATCTTAATGTCACAATGAAGGAAATAATAGCCAAGAACTGTCCGGAACTTCTGAACATAAAAAATGAAATACTAATTGAAAGATTTCATAGATCACCTCCAGAACAACAACAAAACCAAAGTTGCAAACTCCAAGACACATAGTGGTTACACTTTATAACATAATTCAGAAATAACAAGTTCTATAAGCTATCAGGAGAAAATCCTTTAAATGAAAAGAAAGGAAATTTTAATAGCACAAGACTATTCTGCAATCATCTTAAAACATAGGAGGGAATGGAATATTGTATTTTTAGAGCAGTAGAATTTAGAATGCGACCTACCCTGAAAATCTGAGCTTAATTATAAATGAAAATGATGAACTTCAATGTTAAAAAGATGTTTAAGATATTATTAGAAATAAAACCAGAATTGAAAAGATTATTTGCTTCTTGAACATCCAAACATCAGAAATGCAGGAGGAGTGAGTAAATGTAGCAGTCAAGAATAGCAACAGAGTTGACAGCAGAGAAACCACAAAGAGACTTCTTCCTAAATGTACACAAGGAGATAAGAGGCAAAGAAGGAAGTTCTGTGAATATAACAAAGAGGTAGATCTAGACATTATGGATGGAACCTGGAGACACCCTAGCCACAGGTGAATGAATGTTTTATGTGGGACTACATTGCAAAGGGAGGGTATGTGAAAGGAGAACAGATCAAGGGGATAAAGAGCAACATGAGATTTGTCCAAATCAAATAGAGGACTGTTAACAAGAGCAACATGGTCCTTGTGGTCTCAATAAGAGAAAATCCTTCGTGGGAGTAGAATAGAAGGAAAGGGAAAGAGTCGAAAGGGTAGAGGGAAGGAAGAAAGCATTGCTTTGGTGGTGAAAGAAGGTTCTACTGATAAATACGTCTATGGGTAAAGAGAGACAGTATATAAAGGGAGACAGAAACCTTACAATGGGTGTGGTCTGGGAGATTTGATGCTTGAAAAATTTATACTTCCTATCTCTGGAGGGGGGTGAGAAATTGAAGCTCCTGGAGAAAACTGGCAGAACTGAAGGTTTTAATATGAATGGATTAAATAATTGGATAACAGATTGTATTAAAAAAAAAAAACACCCTGTAATATGTTGTTTAAAAAACCAACACTTGCACAAAATAAACCTGAGGAGACAGAAAATGATTTACTAGACATCAAATGAATCCAAAAAATCAGGGATAAAAATCATTATGATAAAGCAAAAACAAGCATTTAAAAATAGAAACAGAATAAGGAAACTATATTCTGCTAAAAGGAACCACAATAATGAATATTAGTAGTTAATTTATATGCTCCAGAACAGATGCTTATCACCTACCTCAGGGGGGAAAAGCAAAACATCTGAGCTACCAAAAAATATCAAGGGTAACATAATAGTGGCAGGAGACTTTAATATTCCACTATCGGTTTTCGATAAGTCCAACATAAATATAAATAAAAGGGAAAATAAAGAACTCAACAAATTGCTGGAGAAATTAGAATTAAAAGAATTATGACAACTTCTATGTGGTACAGGAAAAGAATATACATATTTCTCAGCACCCATGGAACTTTTTTAAAATAATAGCTTTTTATTTTCAAAATACAAGCAAAAATAGTTTTCAACATTTGATGAGAGAAAGTAAAGGGGGGAATCCCGTTTGTCGGCACAAAGATCCTATGAGGCACAGTGAGCCCTGTAAATGAATTTACAGGCCTGAAAACCTAGATTGATAAATAGCAGGTTTATTGTAGAAATTTGGAAGTAAAGTTCAGTTAGAAAGACGCCAGGGCCAGAGGGCCTGCTGAGTGGGCAGGAACCCTTACATGGCCAGAAGGATACCATTTGTTGGGGGGAAAGGCTCCTGCAAAGAGAGAGCTCCAGCTTGGCCCTTTAATACCTAAAAGGGGCTTTGTGGGCAGTACCCCAAGTTCTTGGGGGGCTTTTCAGTTAGCTCAGATCAGGAGAAGGCTGGGGGAAGCTGAGCTAATAGTAGGGGCTGGGCCTGGATATTCAAAAGGGTACTTTTGACTAGGATTTGTGAATCAAGGTCAGCCATGGGGGTTGGGAAGTCAGAAAGGAATCTTAAAGGAACCTCAACCCCTATCACATTCATCCTTGCAGAACCTTTGTTCCAAATTTTTCTCTCTCCCTTCCCTCCATCTCCTCTCCTAGTAATCCAATATAAGTTAAGTATGTGCAATTCTTCTAAACATTTCCACATTTATTATGCTGCACAAGAAAAATCAGATGAAAAGGGGGAAAATGATAAAGACAAAAAAGCAAGCAAACAAAAACAAAAGGTGGAAATACTATGTTGTGATCCATATTCAGTCCCATAGTCCTTTTTCTGGACGCAAATAGCTCTCTATCACAAAACCATTGGAATTGGCCTAAATCACCTCACTGTTGAAAAGAACCAAGTCCATCACAGTTGATCATCACATAATATTGTTGCTGTGTACAATGATCTCCTGGGTCTACTCACTTCATTTAGCATCAGTTCATGTAAATGTCTCCAGGCCTTTCTGAAATCATCCTGCTGACTGTTTCTTATAGAACACTAATATTCCATTACATTCATATACCGTAACTTATTCAGCCATTCCCCAACTGATTATCAATTACTTCGTTTCCATTTCCTTGCCACTACAAAAAGGGCTGCTGCAAACAGGTTTGCACATGCGGGTCCTTTTTCCTACCATGGAACTTTTACACAAATTGTCTATGTACTAGAAATACTTCGAACAAATATAAAAAGAAAGAAATAATTAAATATTTTTTTATGGACCATAACACAAGAAAAACAATGATTGGTCAAGAGACCACAAACAAAAATATAGACCTAAATGGAGACTCCATAAAGGAATCCTAAATAATAATGGGTCAAAAAAACAAATCATAGAAGCAGTTAAAAGCTCTGTAAAAATTATTGTACATGTAGAATCCATATCTGATTGCTTATTGTCTCAGGGAAGAGAGATTAAAAATTGTTTTTACATGTAATTGGTGGAAAATGATATATTTTAGTGATGTAAAAGAAAATTCATAATTATGAAATTATACAATTTGGGGGATTAAAGCAGTAGTCAAGGGAAAATCATATACATTATACATAATATACATTAACAAAATAGAAAAAGAGAGAATTAATACTGAATATGCATTAAAAAACTAGAAAGTCAGCAAATTAACAATCCAATAAGCACAAAAGAAGGTATATTAAAAATTAAAGAACAATTAGCAAGTAGATTATTCCTTAAAAAATGAGAAACAAAAAACCCTATCAGAATCCTTTTATGAGATACATACAATCCTAAGACCTAAACCAGGGAAAGATAAAACACAGAAAGAAACCTGTAGACTAATATCATTAATGACTATTGACTCAGAATTTTAAATAAAATCTTGTTAGGCTACAACAATTTATATTTTAAAAAATCATTCATAATGTACAAGTAAAATGTATGTTATGGAAGTAAGGGTGGTTCAACAATGGAAATCAGCATGATTAATCATATTAAAAATCTTATTAAAAATCAAAACATTCCAAACCATGTATCTCAATAAATACAGAAAAGGCCAAATCACTAATAATAAGAGAAATACAAATTAAAACAACCTTGAATTTTTATCTCACACTCTGAAAATTGGCAAAACAAAATTATTTTTTAAATGCCACTAATTAATATTGGAGGGATTGTAGCTGATAGATGCAACAATACATTATTAGAGGATCTATGAGATGATACAAACATTTTGGGAAGCAATTTGCAAGTAAAGTTACTAAAATGCCCCATATCCTTTGAACTAGATACTCTTACTGGGCTTATACCCCAAGGAAGCCATTGCTAAGAAGAAAGTTCCCATATATGCCACAATATTTATAGCAGCAATTTTTATGATAGCAAAGAATTCAAAACAAAATAAGATGCCTATCAAGTGAGTAATGACTGAATAAATTGCAGTACCTAAATATAAGGGAATGAATGTTATGCTGAAGAAATGATGAATATGATAGATATAAGAGAGGAATAGAAAGATCTACATGAACTGAGACAGAGTGAAGTAAACAGAACCAAGGAAACACTACATATAATAATCACAACATTATAAATCGAAAAAACAAAGATGCACCTAAAAAAATCAATAATTAATGTCAAAATGTTCAAATCAAACAAGACTTGGATGAAAATATATCAACCCATTCCATCATGGAAGTAGGAAGTCCACAGTTGTCATACATCGTACATTTTTTCAGACTTTTTCCTCTCTAAAAATGCTATTTGTTATATGGAATGGCTCTCTGAGAAGGGTAGAGGAAGATTTGCAGAATAGCTATGATGATGTAAGAAACATTAATAAAAACTTATTTTAAAAAAAGACAACAATAGGGAGTTAATTGTACCATGGTCTATATCAAATTATCAAATAAGATTTGTTCACTGAGAGGCAGGATGATGTAGTGGGTAGAGAGTCCCTGGAGTTAGGATCCTGGGCCTGACCCCATGTGGGATGTGCGACCCTGGCTGCTGTGTCCCTTAATCTCTCGGAGGCAATTCTTTAAGATTCTAAAATGCAGAACCTGAGCTGATATACAGAGATAAAGGGCGTTTCCTCACTTGCAAGTCCTTCCATCAAGGAAATACTGGGTCTGGCCAAAGAATTGCTCACCGAAAGCAATGGGAGAGGCACTATTTAAAAAAAAAAAAACAAAAAAAACAACCAAACAATTCCATTGAACAAACATATATTATGTGCACAATTATATGGAGAGTGCATTAAATTATACGTAAGGGGAACAATTTACTACACATATAATTAACCCAGAACTCTATCTCAGATTTGGGAGTTTTATATAATGCACATATTCTGGGCAATAGATGAAATGTCTCCATTGAGAGAACTTTCTGGGCCACATCCTTAAAATCACATTATCTACGCACTAGGCCAGTCTACAGTTGGAGCACCCCAGACATTCTGCAATGTGGTCTCTCAGCCCACTGTGATGAGACCATCCAAGCATCCGTCCTGTTCTACAGCAATATTTCTTTCAGGCAGCGTGTAATCCACTTCTCGGCACTTAAATAGCCCTTCCTTCCTGCTGACCCTGTGGTATGGGGCAGAAGCCTGCCTGTGTCATAAATAGATACTTAGCTGAGTTCAGTGGTGACCCAACTCCAGATGGAATACCTCCCCCCACCCAAAGACACTCACCAAGGCACAGAACGGTCAGGGACCCCTCTCACCAAAGAGAAGGAAGTCCGATATTCTGAGAAGGAACTGTGGTATAAATTCTGCACCTTTTAAATGTTCCTTAGACCATAAACTTGTTAGGAATTCAAGGTTGCTGGGTAATGACTGGTGTGCATTTTCAAAGTGGGTAATCGGAGGCGTTTGAATTAAGGAAGCTGTCGAGACTGTGCAGTTACAGTTCAGTACCCAGAACCTGTAATTGAGAATTTTCTGAACAAGGAGCCCCCAAATGAGGCCATCCTTCTCAGCCCTGTGTGTTCCTGATAAGGGCGGACTGTGAGGGTTTCTGTCCTGTGCAGTGCGCTGATCAAATGTTCCTTGAGAGCCATCCAAACACTTGATTCCAAGGAAGCAATACTAAATGCATTATCTCTTCTGAACAAAGCCTGAAAAATAAATTGAGATCCTTTCTGAGTTCTCTCGTGGAACACACACACACACACACACACCCCGAATCCCACATTGCTTTTTCCCACTCTTTAGTAATTCTGCTCTAGTGAGCATCCTCTCCTGAAAATTGAATTACTCTGTCACAGTGAGCACTTGCGTTGACAAGGGCAAGTCACTTAACCCTGTTTGCCTCAGTATCCCCATCTGTAAAATGGGCTGGAGAAAGAACCAGTATGACTGCTAAGAAAATCCCAAATGGGGTCACAGAGTCAGACTTGACTGAAAAAACTATTGAATCAGGAGAGGAAGCCATTCTTTTTCAAGAGCATTTGAAAGGACAGGACTGTTTTGCTTGGAATCAAGAAAATGTAAGGGGAGAATTGGTCATATAGTGGTAGCTTTGGTGCTGGAAGGGACTTTAGGGCATCCAGAACAACTTTGAAAGACGCACATTGAACTTATTACATAACAGAAAAGTAAAATGCCCATGGCAGAGAGGCTAGCAGCATGATGTGCATCAGTTCTTTTTCTGTTGAACTCTTGAATTGGGAAATGCCCGTTCCTTTTGTTTTTTGTCAAGTTCAGTAAAAAATAAAATAAAATACAAAATGTTATAGGCCATCCAGTCCAGCTGAGGCACCAAGAGGCTTAGCAGTGGATCCTAGCTCACAAAATTTCAAGTGACCTAATCAAATTTAAACCCAAGATGGATGTCACTAAATCCACTGCTTTCCCTCCCATTGGCTCATGCCATCTTCCTGCTTCCAGGCTTGTTCTAGCTGGCTCCAAGAGGCAATACTGACCGTTGGGTAGAAGTTTGTAGTTTAAAACTCCGCATCAGGAAGTACTTCCCACCGGTCAGCAGACCCAAGGTGAATGTGTTGCCTTCCGAGAGCTGGGGCGCTCTGATTGCGGAAGCCTCCCAGCTCAGGGGAGATGGAGGTCCAGTTCTCTGGGATGGGCGGCAGAGGAATTCACCTTTCGTGTGTGTCGTGGCCTAGACTGGTGGGACTGGAGGACTGTGAGTTAACTGATCCTCCTCCCCGCTGAACCCCCACCCCATACTCCCTCCCCCAGCCGGGATACTGAAAGCAGACAAGTCAACCTGCAGATTGGGGAAGTTTGGGTTCACTTTGCCCCCTGGTGGATCAAGCTGGGACCCAGCTTCGAGCTCTTTGGGCAAGAAAACTATAAAAGCAGTTTTACAAAACTTTGATCAAGAGTTTTGGAGACCCCAGGGAAGCTCCTGGCCAACAGCATTTAATGTTTGGACTAGTGGCTTTTATCTGTTTTTATCTTTCTCAAATGCTTTTTAATTTCCTTGGGAACTGTTTTTGCCTGAGGATATTTCTTTTAAAATAAAAGAGCGGTTTGTTTGAACCCTCTGGCTCCAAAGGAGCCAAAGGAGCCAGATGCTGAATAAGCAGCCTCTCAGCTAGATGGCCTCGGAGGTCCCATCTAACTCTGTGGCCTGGGATTCGACCTCGCATCTTCAAACTCCGCGTCTTGGATCCTTTGGACTCCAGCTCACTAAGAAACAAAACTCGAGATGTTACAAAAAAGAATAAAAAAGGCTTCACAGGTAGCTCTCCCTTGGACAAATATTGAGTCACTTTGACACTGGGGAAGGCTGCCTCAGGGCTGAGGAAACTGGATCCCAGTTGTCATCCCCTTTACAAGGTATTATGGGTTGTTTTTTTCAGGAACAGAAGATAAGTTCTAAAAGCCTTAGTGTATAAAATACAAGTACTTCCCATCTCTTCAGCAACTATTGTTTTGTGGCTGCATTGCTTCCAGAAAAAGCCTGGACATCCGATTTTTGTACCAGGTCCTCTCCTTTCATTTTGCTAGCTTCTCTCTGTAGTATCCAACATCCTTGCGTTTCTCTTGTCCAAAAAGCGCCACATTAGAAGGATGGGGATTAAGAAAGGGTAGGGGGCAGCTAGGTGGCACAGTGGATAGAGCACCAGCCCTGAATTCAGGAGGACCCGAGTTCAAATGTGGTCTCAGACACTTAACACTTCCTATCTGTGTGACCCTGGTCAAGTCACTTAACCCCAGCCTCAGGGAAAAAAAAAAAGTAGGGAAATGAAAGAATAGATAGAAAAAGGTGGTGTGGGAGGGTGGGGAAAGCCTTTGCTTTAAAATCAGAGGATCTGAGTTCAAATCACAGCCCTTCTACTTCCTACCTGTGTGACCTTGAATAAGTCCTTCAATCTTGTCATTTTTACCTCCATAGTATCTCTTATAGGAGACCCATTCTCTTCAGTCACAAAGCACGTGTCTTCATGGTCTCTCAGAGGGAAAAGTGAAATATTCTTCTATCCATGTCCCTATGTCACAGCTTCCCGCGCGCCAACCCTTCTGTCCAGCTGCCTAAGCTCAGGACTAATTTTGTCATCCTTCCCAGGTGGCAAACTCCAGTGACAACCTGTCCCCCTCAAGATCAAATATAAAAGGCTCCCTTTAGTGGGAGAGCCCTTCACAAGCCGGCCCCTGGCTCCCCTTCCTACCCATGACTCCTCCCCTCAGGCTGCTCATCACCCACTGTCTACTGGCCTGGCCTGGCCTGCTCCGGCCTCCTCAGGAGGGGCCCAGCAAGGCTCAGGTCATTTAGTCAGGCAATAATCGGTTAAATGTGTATTGTTTAAAACCCACAAAATCTTCCCCCAAATCCACCTGCTTTGGCCATCTCTGACAGGCTTTCTCTCAGCCATGGGAAGGAAGGGCCCAGACAGGCTAACCTGGCCAGCCCCTCATTCTTTTGGGCTTTTCTCTATTCTGCTGGGACCACCCCTTCCCCCAGCCCCTGCCACATTGTCATCCCCACTCAAATGGGACCTTCATGAGGAACTCTTGTTTTAGTGTCTAAAAAGGATTCTCTCTGTCTTGCTGTTTCTCTCTTTTTCTCTGTCTCTGTCTCCCTTCCTCCCTTTCCTTCTCTCTCTCTCTCTCTCTCTCTCTCTCTCTCTCTCTCTCTCTCTCTCTCTCTCTCTCTCTCTCTCTCTCTCTCTCTCTGTCTCTCTCTCTGTCTCTCTCTCT